>NW_020223410.1:25693-78633 GCF_003070985.1 Temnothorax curvispinosus | reverse complement strand
GTCCTAGACCTGCTTCTTATAATACGATTTTAAGAAGATTGCGTTTTAGTACAAATTCTCTTTCTCTCTCTTTCACCGTATCCTTCTCAGCAAAATGCGTTCTGGGAGGAATCCCGTGGAAAGAATTGCCTCTCACGAAATAGAAAAGGAAACAATAGTAATGATCGCATTGGCGATCTGTGTTTTGCAGAAAGCGTTTCTACAGAGCAGGTCCATCTCCTTGGTCGACATGTACATCGATAATTCGGAACCGAGCGAGAATGTTGGCCAGATCCACTTCAGTCTCGAGTACGACTTCCAGAACAGCACGCTCATTCTGCGCATCATACAGGTCAGTCGTAGTTTCGTACATGGATGCGCTAGAACTTGGCTCTTTGAAACATGCCTGCAAGCCGTTTATTTCGATATCGCTCGCTGTTTGCGTGTGACGCACGCGTCGATCGCAAGCAATTGGAATATCACTGCGTTCATATTAGGATCGTAATAATATATTATGCGTGACACCGACGCAATTTACATTCATCAAGTACACTGTTAAATTCATAGTGCCAAATTATACACAATTTAAGTCATTTTTAACCATTTCTACTTTTAAGTTACTCCTACTCAATATGTCGTTAATTTAACTAAAACAATGTTAATTTAACTAAACCAATGGAGTGAGAATGATACTGTTTTGTGTTAAAATAATAAATTTTGACACGCATGGTAGTTAAAAATAACATGTTATTTAACTTAAGGTATTAGTTTACAATTTCACCTATTATTTAACAGTGTATAAGAATGCGTAATATACGTATAGTAATATTCAAAAGGTTTCTCGTCCAAAAATAGAAAATAGGTAATAAAATGAAATAAATTATTTTTATTTTTCAATACATTAAAAAAAATATTCTGAATTTTTGTTCTCAAAATAGTTTATATTGCTATTTTTTAATTACTGGTAAATTACTGGACACTATTTTTTCATTACTAGTTTCTTTTTTACGCAAATTGGATTTTAATTTTGAAACTATAACATAATGTTGAAAATAAACGATACTTTTAAAATTGAAATCCGATTTTTCCGTGGAAAAAATTTACCAGCAATGAAGAAGTAATTTTCACGGTGTCAAACCATTTTAAAGCCGAAAATTCAGAATATTTTTTTTTACTAATATAAAAAAAGTAATTTATTCTAAAAAATATATTGAAATAAAGAATTATTATATTAAAAAGTAAAAATAATTGTTTTATTTTATCACCTCTTTTATTTCCTTGGGCGAAAATTTTTCGATTTTACTAGTATTATTTTACTAGAATAATTAATCGAATCAAAATTCAAAGAGTCATTATCGCTGACGCGAGTAAATTGATCGTTTATACCAATTAGTGATGTTCGCACTGGGTAAAAAAGCACGGAGCAAAAATATTTAGGAATAAATATACATTAGCTTTATTGAGCTATTTTGCATACAACCCTGTTACTCTTATGTAAAAAGATTGATATGCGCATATCTCTCGTTGTCGACGCCTGTGTTCCGACACAAGCTACGGAAACGTAAAACCGGGATGTAGGTGGGCGCATTAGCTTGATTTTTATCTCGCTACATTACGGCCACGTCGATAAGGACCGTCATAAATCGTCGACGGGACACGCGTTGCCACGCCGAAAAATGTATCTATACGTGTGCGAAAATACGTATCCTGGTAAACTGGGACGTCATACATTATTTCCTGTTACAGCAGGGGCAGAGAGAAAGGGGGTAGTTTTGGAAACTCGTCGCTCGACGAGCTCGGGGAAAAAGTTCAACGGGACGGGGACTTTTGTTGTAAACAAACGCATAAATTCTTTCCAAACGCTGAACTGCGTTCGCCTCGCGCGATTTAATACGACATTAAGCGAAACACTCGGGCAGTTTTCTTTGTTTTCCACAGCGAAAATTATCGTGCCAAGATCTCACTGGGTGAAGAGCAACCTCTGAGTATATGGATCATACATTAATATCGTTACACGTACACACAAATTTTACATTGTACAACGTGTTGTCCGTGGATTATTTTTCATCCCGTACAGACATATAAAATTGCATTATTATTATGAAATTATGATGTAATATCAATTGCTTCTTGCCACGAGGATACAACTATATGCCACTTTTACCGGGAAAAAATTATAATGGAATTACGCGTAGCATTATCGCGCAATTTATCGAAAAAGCATGTGCCGGTAAAAGTTTCATTTCTCACTCAATTTGCATCCGACCTCTTTTCCTTGACGAATATTTAATCGTTTCGTTGTTGAATTATTTAATAGAGAGCTTTGACGCATTGCAACTTTGTATTTTATTATATGTATTTTTAATTTTACTACGTCAAGAGTTAGATCTGCAAAATTATTAAAAACAGCCGTTTTTACTTTTTACATTATCTCGTTATCTTGTTATCTTAATTCCTGTGAAATTTGACGCGTGCTCAACATGATTCTCGCGAGGTATTTCTGTTTTTCGGACTATTCGGTTAATTTCGGGCAAAATGTGTTTTTCGCAGCTAACGCGCATCATAAACGACCCGGAATGTACCTACCCGATGAATAAAGCGGGGAAACATGCTTTCGTCCTTAAAAATTCTTATTTTCGCGAGTTCTCGTCGTGTTTCTCGTGGTATGAAAATTTGTCGCGACAACTCGAAATGCCAAACCAACCGTTTACCAAAGACATCTCGTTTATTCCATTCACATCCAATATCTTTGTAATTTGTAAACTCCAAGGTAGAAATTTCTCCTATAGAAATATTTGTGTAATGTGCACACACATGTCACAATATTACGTTTATAGTTAGCAATAGTTAGAAATTGTGTCAGTTTGGAACCGACTTTCCCTCAGCGGATATTTGACCAAGCGCTATTTCTCCTTGCACCTTCTAATTTTCTTTTTAATATCAACGCCAAATATTCTATTTTAAGTATCAGAATTCCGCGTTTTAGCAAACTTGGGATTAAATGATGATGAAGGATTTGTTTAGTCGACAGGATGTAATTTATCTTTAATGGCTCATAAATAAAGGAAAGAGAGTACCTTCGCAATCTCGCGGGAATTTTTTTTACTTATTAGATAGGGCACTCCACGCATTTTTTTTTTTTTTTTTTTAACTTTCCATATAATCTCAAAGTTTGTTCATAAAGTTTTGCGATACTTTAAATGCACGGAATCATTCGCGAGAAATTTAAGTCGGCATATGAAGTTCCAAGAAACGGTCTGACAGGCAAATGAAAAATGACCGTGTCCACCTCCGACGTAAATGCCTTCAAGGCCACGAGCGACTTTTCGAACCGGACGAGCCATCGCGAAAAGTTGGAAAGAGGGCCACTTTCGGGCAGGACTTATTTTTCAAAACACAGGCGGCCATCAAGGCCGTTAAGGGCTGTTATTGATTTTGTTTGCCGACCACGTAGCTCCCATTAACAGTATCGACTATGTTGCGCGCACAAAGGCCCGCTCACATGTTCACAATCTGTCTCAGGACGATGTCACGATGTCAGCTATATCACACGGAGGCTGTTGCGCGCACACTGAATTCTCTTACATAGACTTTGAGAGACTCAGACGATGGCTTTGTAAGATGCGACAGAAACAAAGACATGTATCTCCGTCGAGTCTTCGGTAGACAAATGCACATGTTTTTATAACATTTTGGACGAAACAACAGCTATTTACGTATGCATATAAATATGAATAAAGCTGGATTTCAACTTTCATAGATTTTTATACACATTTTTATTCTGTACGCTGACATATATATTATATGGAATAAAATGTTCTTTTCTTATATATTTCAAAACATTGCGAGTCGTATCACTTAAAGCGGCTCAAGTGTCGTCACTCTTTAGCTGTCTCCTTTTCTTATCTTATATTCTGTAGTGTCCCTTCCTTTTTAGTCTGTTTATTCGTATAAGCCTAAAAAAATTTTGAACATTTACCGCTGTCATACATATATACAGCATGATTGAGCGGAAAATCCAGCCTTGTTTATCACATTATGCAGGCGCTATGCGTGGAGTTGTATGTCTAGAGAGATTTATGTACATCAAACTTCACTCTCCGTGAGGAGACTTGACGCGAAAGTACACGAAAGTGTATATTCCATGTAATCGTCGGCTTAAGGGGCGACAGAAAGTTCGTTGTTCCTTAAAATTCCGTTGTCACCTCTCATATCGATATCCGATTTGCTTCAGGGTAAAGACCTGCCGGCGAAGGACTTGTCAGGCACTTCCGATCCGTACGTACGTGTGACGCTGCTCCCGGACAAGAAACACCGACTCGAGACAAAAATCAAAAGGCGCACGTTGAATCCGAGATGGAACGAGACGTTCTATTTCGAAGGTAAGCGCGTGTGTTCGGTAATGCTCCTCGCATTGCGTGGCCCGCTAAAACGTACCTTCTTCCACAGGTAAACGCGCGGAAATACATAAATGCAAAGCAATTTTGTTTCGCGTTGCGAATAAGAGACGGACGACGTTGTATCTGATTGCGTTAAGCCGGTTTAAGGAAACCGCAACGAACCGTAACAATCTGAAAATAACAACGCGACCTGATACAATCTTCTACTTAAAATTAGAGCAAGACAAAAATTGGAATACCACGTAAATTTGCTGTATCTAATTTTCCTTTGTGAATGAGGAACGTCACTTACGTCAAAGTACGCTTTGAAATGTTAATTCAATGCAAGAGCAATATTTTATTGATACAAAAGACGGATTGTTTACAAATTATATTTATAAACGTTTATTATAGGAACAAAGTGCGATGGAATTTGATCGGTAATCGAATTGATCGTAATGTAACGAAGCATTATATATTTATGTCGAAGCATTATATATATATGTCGATTCTCTGCCTAGGTTTCCCTATACAGAAGCTGCAGAGTAGGGTACTACATCTACACGTCTTCGACTACGATCGATTCTCGAGGGACGACTCCATAGGGGAAATGTTTCTGCCGCTTTGCCAGGTAATTTAGCAAGACGTGCCTGCTTGCAATTTGCGCGGTTCAATTATTACCACGCGGTAGATGCGGATTAAGGGATTCGCATGCCACGGCAATAGGATTCGCGACGGATATGTGAAATCTGACGTGTTGCACGTGTCGCGTCTCTCGTCTTGCGTCCCGGAGTCGGCTTCCGGACTCTTATCTCGTAACTATTATCGTGGAATTACCGTTTAAAAAACAAATCCGCCATCGTGGAATTATCGCTCAACGAACGAGTTGACCACTGCATTAACTATTTCGGGGAAATAACGAACAGAAACTTGCAACAAGATCCAAAAAATGCAATTACTCCTTGCATTTTTAATAATTATCGGTAACAAGATATTAAAACAATTATTTTACTTTAAAATAAATTAATACATCATTTATGTAACAATTCTTTTGTTCCAATATTTTATATTTATGTGCTACAATGTAACATAAAAGTATATTATTTATTTGGATATGAGATATTTATGTATGTATCTTTTAGATATACTAAACATTACAAAATCTTTCTTTAATTATATGTATAAACTTGCTTCTGTGAAGCTTACTAAACAATATTATTTTGTCTGAAATAGATCTAGATTCTTTTGAAAATACATTTTTGAAGAATATTGTGAGATCGATCGAATTTCTAGTAATTAAGCATTTTTCACATGTGGAAATTTTTAATTTGTTAATTGTGTCAGGGAACCACATAACATCACAATTTCAGCTTGATATCAATATTACCGAGCGGTGGATTAATCTGCGCGCACAATAACACCGAGAGACACGCGCGTGTGATAATTCTATCCTATGCACACATTCATTTCCCAAGAGCAATTTGTGATACATGCCGGCATTGCGAATCGGCCGTTGCGCGAATCTCACGCACCGCCATCGCATATAATATGTATATACGGAAAGATTAGTATCATACACAAGAATGTTATATGGACATTTATAGCAACCATAATAAAACAATTTATTAGTAATAATAATAATAGTAATAAAACACGTGATAATCTGAAATAATTTTCTTTTTATTCAAACGCGATTGTTTCGACAGTGGATTAAATTTCAAATGACCGATTCGTATCACGCGAGGCGTGACGTAATTCGTGCAATTCGAGGCGTGTTTATGCTGCAAAAATTTCGCATTTCGTAATTTGCAACATATGATATCAATTAACTATTATGTCCGCACGTGATCACTTCCAACAGAATACTAATTATCTCGTGTTCGCTATATACCCTAATTAAAGACAAACGTGACGGAGGTATTAATGGTATTATAACAAATGCTCTCCTCTCGCCTCAAAAAGATATCGTATAATTTTTAATAAAGATGTGCAGAGAGAGAGAGTGAGTGAGAAAGATAGATAGAGAAGGGCACACCTGCATGAGGAACTTTTCGTGTATGTTTTGATTTCATTATTTCTGAATATGCTCGTGATACCGCACGTTGTTTAGCTATGGAATTAATAATCTATGAAAATTAGTTAATACTCACATATAATAGAGAAAGATAATCCCTCGTCCTGCCTTGTTAATAAGTTCTATATTTTGGAATTTTGCTTCGTTAATTAGTTTGACAACTGTTACGAAACTTTAGTTATCAGCGATATCTCGCGGGTTTGTTTATTATAGGTCGATCTATCCGAGAAACCATCGTTTTGGAAAGCTCTTAAGCCGCCGGCTAAAGATAAATGCGGAGAACTCTTGTGCTCGCTGTGCTATCATCCGAGTAATTCCATATTGACGTTGACTCTCTTGAAGGCGAGGAATCTCAAAGCTAAGGATATCAACGGAAAATCAGGTAATGTTACGTTCACCGTATTATTCACGCATCTTCCGGTAAACCATAGCACTTAAAATAAACGCATTTGGAAACTTATACAATTATACATTTTGAGATGCTGCGTATATGAACGCAATAATACCCTCTTTCGAATTAAATTGCATTTTGAGTTAAAAAGCATTACGTATTGTGCACGGCAATGTTTTGTTATTATACCTTTCTACAATCGCGAGAATGAGAAACTGGGTGGGTAATTAAACATTTACATTTTCAGATCCGTACGTCAAAGTGTGGCTACAGTTTGGCGACAAAAGGATCGAGAAACGCAAGACTCCTATTTTCAAATGCACCTTGAACCCAGTATTTAACGAGGTATTCTCCTTTAATGTACCTTGGGAGAAGATCAGGGAATGCTCTTTGGATGTAATGGTGATGGATTTCGACAACATTGGACGAAACGAATTGATCGGTCGGATTCAGCTCGCAGGTATTTTAAACTTTTCAATAGTGTGTCTTTAAATATAACAATCTATTCCACCGATATATTTATATTTAAAGTAATCAATTACTGAGTTAAAAAATTCTGAAATTTCTTAATTACAATTGATGAAGGTAGTTAACAAATACACTTATTTTCAAAATATCGAGAATTTTTTTGTTTCTGTTTTAATTTTATTATTTTTGAATATAGTTATATTCAAAAAACTAATACTACCTATACGTATTTAAGAATAGGCTTAAAAGTTGAACATAATATATTTAATTGTTTTTATGGAATTTTCAAAATTATCATCCATCTGTTAAAAGAGATTGTCAAGATTATCAAATTACATAGAACGTTCTACATAGCTATTATACATATATCACACGTGTAGATTTACCCGAACTGTCCAGAATTTCAAGAGCTATACAACGTAGCTTGTACTCGAAACTTTAATGTTTTTGCGCCAAAGTAACTAATGTTTCAACGCGTAATCAAGTAACCCGGTGTAAACAAACGTCATAGAAACAGATAGCAGTTTGAAATTGGAGATCGGTGTCTAGTGTACGGTGTAACTTCCTTTCCAGGAAAAAATGGAAGTGGCGCGAGCGAAACGAAACATTGGCAGGACATGATCACAAAGCCGAGGCAGACCATTGTGCAGTGGCATCGCTTGAAGCCCGAGTAAAGAACACCCTCACCTTGATCGACGACAAATGATATTCTATCGGGCGGATTTTCCCCCTCGGGACGCGTCGCCCGTCAAAGTTATGTTAACGAGACAACTCTTTTTTTTTCTCCTCGTTTGCTCGATATCCTCCACCCGCAACCGATCTCGACGAGAGTACCGTACCCTTCGACGACTGTACAATATCCCCTCCGCATCGCGCGGGGCACTCTTAGCGACGCTGGTCGTCGGGGAGCAGTGCCGATTACGTGTTAATTGCGAATAGGAATTCGAGGCATTCTCGTTATCGCCCGTTGTTGAGCTATCGTCGCGCGCTAACGAGCAACGATCAGGACGAATCATCGTTATCGTTGGTATAACGACAAACCTTTAATTTGTCAAGCGTTTTTGAGCGTGCGATCAAGCGTTATAAACGCGTCGTTTAACACGACCGGGCGTTAGATAAGAGCGATGAGATGCACTGATATCTTGCAGAAATTAATAGTCGACGGCGGCCAATCCGCGTCCGCAAGAGGAGCAAACGGCTACGGAGGAGACTCAGTCTTCCGTCGTAGCGAAATCGGGCAGCCTCTCCGCCGGACACACACACACACACACACTCTGATGCCGATCCTCTTATTTTCACCCTCCTCTTCTCCCTCCCTCCCTCCTCTTCTCCTTGTCTGTGTCCGCCTCGTTCGTCGCCCGGTGCGGCGTTTAACGACACGGGATCTACGAAATTAGGTATATTGCAGGTAAAATCGCGCGGTTGTTCGCTCCAAGACGAGCGATCCGAGCGTACGCTCGCCAATTTCACGCGAACATCTAATGGACATTTAACTTGTTCAGTCGCGTTTAAACGTCCCATAGACGTTTCGCGAGACTTTTGTATCGATTGAATCTATACACGCTTGAGATCACGTAGGAACTGAGGATGTTAAAATCAAAGGGGCAAGTAGATAGACGAGATACGCGTCGCGTTCTTTTACAAACTAAGAGTGATATTTTTATGAATAAACATTCGCGTTATTACGGCAGCTTTATCAGTTTTGCGGTGTGACAGCTCTAGTTGAAACTCGTAAATCGAGGATTTGGCTACAACACAAAATTTTGCTAGTGATTGACTAAAAAATGATAAAACGATATAATCGACATGTTACGCTCTCTTTTACTTGCTCCTTGGACTGTCTAACTGGAGAGAATTATCTCATATCATGAGGATGGAACCTGAATTACAAAATCGACAAATTTTCTAGAACAATGAATACCACACTTCAGCGTGATGACGATGTTACAAATTTGCATTCAAGACGTTTATATTTCTATTAAACGTTATTATGTATTAAGATATATTGCGTGACCAGGATCTACCGCGAGATTTATCGTTATGACCGAATCTTCGTTATAAAAGTCAAAAATTTCATACAAATATGCTATAACAAACGACAAACGAATCTGCATTTTCTTTATTTAAATATAATTTGCTTGCACTTTCGCATCTGCATCCTGTTGCACCTATGAAAAAATTCTCGGAAGTTTGCTCCTTTTCTGGAACATCTCTCCAACGAAATTTCCTGATGGTTTATTTACATTTTTAGATACAACGGTTTAGAAAACATTACACGGTTCATAAATAAATTAAGAAGATTTTAAATCGTTTTCTAAATCTGGTTGTTTTAGAGATGGACAAGTGGTTTTTAAAACGACTTCAATTTGACAATATAAATTTTATAAAATTTTGAAACATTGAAATGGCCACTCATACTGATTTGTATAAATGTAAAAAATTGCGCAAATTTTACAGCCTTTTCTGCGCTATCTAAATTCTGAATATTTTAGCTTTGATATTTCCGATTGTAGCTTTTAAAGAATCTGAATGCCATGGAATTCTAAATGCGCATCTTCGTCTGTTGCAGAAAAATTATATTTAATTTTTCAACGAAAACATTAGCTTAATCATTCAGACGGTTTAGAAGGCTACACATGTGTAGATGTAATATTTTTATATTTTTTCCACGACTTAAAAGCATTAAACAAATTTTCTATCATTTCTAAATAATTTCAAGAATCGTTGTTTATTGAATGAACATACATTCGCTGTGATTGTACCTAAAAAGATGGCAGCGATAAAGTAGCCTTCGCAATTGCATCGAGACCTATATCCAATGTGGCTTTTAGAATTACTTTGCTAACAGAGTTTTGAAACTAAACGCACCCCCCTATTGGAACAACCTTGCTTACAGGCTGTAGTTGTGTATAGCCGATCACTTTTAGGGACAATTCGATTTTAGTGGATTTTAGAAGTTAACTTTGGTTGCAGATTACTTTGGCTTTTGCGATTTTTTTGCTATTTTTTACGGAGGTACGTATGACTATTAAGTTGCTACGAATACATGCAATTGTTAAAATAACGCTAAATCCGCAGAGAACACGGATGCTGGCAAAAAAAATACAGGATACTACAGTAGCTTCCAACGTTGATGTTTGTGATGTAGGATGCTTCGATACTGCGAAGAAACGGGCGAAATAATAAAAAATAACTCTGTTACTATCAAAGCGCGCCCCTCCCAACAGAGGCGAAACATTTCGAGATAGTTCGTAGGAGACAAGCGATATCTTCGTAGGGATGGGCATTAACTAGTGACTAATCAGTTCTAACGATTTGTCGGACAACCAATCATTTTTTAATCATGAAGTGATCTTTAAAACACGTAAAAATTTAACAGGCATTCCAAAAAGATCTTTAAAAGAAATACTCGAAAAATATGAATATATATAAGATAAATGAATAAAACGACAATTAAACGTTTACAATTTTTGTGTAAACACTTTGTATTAACGAATTTTAGGATTTTACTCAGCTGGAACAGTATAGTTGAGCAGCAACTGAACATGTTTGGTATGTACATACCATTAGATTCAACGAATTAACTTCGATCGCTTCTGAGTTGCTGTTCAATTATTGACTTTGTGGTAATTTATTCAGTATATAAAATTTGAAGAATTATTCCAGTAAAATCCTATAACGTGTAGCATGGACTAATTAAGAAAAATAATTAATCTGTCAGCAACTGATTGGAAAAAGGTGAAAAATTAGTTTGACGATATGATCGATCGGTTTCGCCCGTCCCTACCCTCTCATTGTTAGTTACGCTTTTTATTAGCGTTACTCGCGATTATCCGGGTAACTTTACATGAATTTCCCGTTCGCGCGACTCCTGATTATTACTAAAAAGCCCGGTAAGGGAGAGATATTTTTGACGGTACTTTTGTATTGATAAAGTCAGGGCGATTCCTTGGAAGTATTCACGCGCCGAAGTGCGATCGGTGTACCTCACACATCGGGGGAGAGTGAAAGAAAAAAATAATGTTACGTTATACCTGATAGTCTGCTGTTGTTAACAATAATATAGAAACACGAGTCAAATTCACGCGCGAATTTGCTCGGCACACTCGCAGAGTGTGCGCCGTTAATGTAAAAAAAAAAGAAGAAAAAGAAAAAATACAAAAGGACGAACGATCCATGTTGTGTTTAAACCAAGCGTCTAGCGTTGAGCGTCGCTCGCGTCCGAGAAGTTCGTCGGCGGAAAGATGTACGTCGTTAGCGCGGAGGAGAGTCAGCCGAACGAAATTGCCGGCTCGCCGGAATAAGAGCGCCGAGTGGTCGATATAATAGCGAGGATTTAACTAGCTTCCTTTAAAAAAGAATGAACGAGGGAAAACTCAATCTATCCCAATCTGTTCCTCTTAATTACACTCGCCCTTTTTAGTTCTTTACTTTCCACGAGTTCCACGGTCGCGACGACGACGCCTACGCCTGGCTAACGCTAGGTCATATAAACTCGTGCACATTGTACATACATATATATCGCAATCGACGTAGCGCGACGAAGACTCTCCTTCAAAGTAGTTTCCTGAACGCGAGCGACGCTTTAGTGACATTCCTTCGCGTATGAACGATCGCCGGGATACCATGGATATCAGGATATCGCGAGATTGCGGTCGACAGCCGACAGCACGTTTCTTTCTTATATGTACATTTGGCGTGATGAGATAGAGAGAAAGTGAGAGAGAGGGAGAGAGAGAGAGAGAGAGAGAGAGAAAGAAAGAGAGAGAGAGAAAAAGTATCGCTATTAAAGAGTTTACCTACGTACCAACCGGTCAATCCCGCCCCGCTGCCCAATCCTCATCCGTACCCCATTTCCCGCACCTTCCTTTTGCAATCGCGACAGATATCTCCCGGAAATATTTTTACATTTTAAGCGTTACATTTGGATCGAAGGTGTTGCCGATTTTTCGTAATTACAATAGTCTTCTACCGCGCACGCGGAAGAGAGGGGATACCGTAGAGATTAGCGAAACACGGAGCGAGTATAAAATAGTCTACTATATATATATATATATATATGTATGTGTGTGTGTGTGTGTATGTATACATATATGCATGTACATATACATGTATATGAACACGCAACATGTGAGTAAATGGTTATACTGGTATATTATTATACGGAAGTATCGAGTAGCACAAGGATTAGATTAATATTTGTATGTCGTAGCCTGTATACATTGTATATAAGATACAGAGTGTTTCCCGGTTTACGTATCACGTTAAAATGATGGTATATAAGCATGGATACTTCGAAGTTCGTTACCGTGAGAATTTAGCGGAGCGTCTCACCTTTCCCCCTTCTACCGTTAAATACCGTCAAGTATATAGTAGGATCGTTCCTAGCATTTCCGCGTGTTACACAGGGTGTTAAAAGCGTTAAAAGATACGATCCCCTCTTTCTCTCAGTCGCCCTCGAGTTCGGTATCATGCGCTTCGAAGTTGTTCCCTTCATGTCTTTCGTTGTGCTTGAGCTAGATTTTTCACAGCCGACGCGAATTCGATGGCAAAATATGGATTAGCCGTCACATATATTTCACGTTATTCGGTTCTTCTTTTCTTGGATACGATCCTAATCCACCCGACTTCTTTATTTCCCCGAAAACACAATAAATGCGACTAATTAAAGCGCTTTTCATATCGTTTGTCCCTGAGAATAGCAATCTCCCTGGCCATTTCTTGAACGATCATAATATGTGAAAATATAACAAGGTGCCAAAAGAATATATAACACGTAAGATCACTCTTCAATCACGTCATGCATATACGTTTTAACAGAGGCAAAGTGATAATTACGCGTAACGCGATTCAATTAAGGGAATAAGATGTATTTGCATTTCGATGTTTTGTACACGAATAACCCACGATGTACAGTCGCCGCCAGTGATTCCTTTCCTGGGATAAGGGGGGAACATAAGAATACCTCAGGAAAGGAATCATTGGCGGCGGTGACTGTACAGAGTAGAGTAATGATCTGCACATAGCAAGGCGACGACGATTTCGACGTTATTCAAATAAATTTGCATTTTCTACTTGATTTTTTTACACACTGCTCTCCGGTCAATTTTTCTTTTTCTGGATGTATACATTTTTTGCGCTACAATATGGATATATATTATACTCGAAGCGCGAACGCGGATGGAGAAAAATTTGCCTAATCCTTCTAAAATGGGATAATTCAATAAACTGCGGTCAGTCTGGCTTGAATGTCAAATATAGCCGTATTTTTAGGTTTTGCTCCGAATAATTTGATTTGGAACAGAATCGATTTATTGGAAGTTGGCATTTCTCAGTTAATTGGTTTCGCATGTGACAAGTCGTTCGCGTGACGGCCTCGCGTAAATAGAAAAAAAAATTCGTCGCGTTAACTAGTATTCTGAATAACGCGGTTTTTCCAGATTGTCCGACTATCTACAAGTCGAATAGTTCGGAAACGCAGCCGCTGCTAGACTCGTAGACATAATTTATGAAATCGCCAAAACTTATTAACGCAAAAATGTCAGTCCTATTCTCTCTACATCCCTCAATTAGTATCTCTTGTTTCTTGAGCTTTTCCGTGAGATCATAACTCGTTTAATTTTTGCGAAGACTCATTTGCAACTTTCCCATCGTCCTCTTCAACATCTCGATAATCCGTCATATCGGTTCCTTTCTCATCGTCTGACCTTTACATTACCATGGTTTTAACGTTTGTTATAGACTGGGTTGAACGTGTAACGTTTAAGTACTTATAATATAAAGCGAAATGTCGTGTGTGTTAGGCATACTAATCCGTATCGTGATACATATATGTCGAAGCGTAGTCACATAGTATACAACATAGTTGACGACAAGTTGAAAGGGTATAATGGATAAACAAGTGAAGTGATTGCAGCGGGCATGCCGGAGACGTTCGATGTTCGACCTTATGTTTGCGCAGGCTTGCAAAATATATTAATTCTAAGTACTTTAGGGTGACGGAGGAGGGAAGAAGTATCGAGAGTACCACTAGCGAATAGTGTATGCGATAGTACGAAGTGGAAAGTGACGTGGGCCTTATATCATGGATTACCTCAATTGTAAGCAGCTTAAAAATGCAATTTCTTGCACGTGATGATGTCAAAACTGATGATTTCAAACGAAAAATGTACCGTGATTCGTACTAGATACTAATAAAGGAGCCATTTTACCTTCCGATAATGGTTCACTGTTGTACGACATTCCTTCTGAGAGGTGTGCATATACGCATATTGTGCTATCGAGCCCGGAAATAAGGGACGTCTTCGATTCTCTTTTTGTGCATTTGACCAATTTTTATACCATTAATATATCTGTACCGATATCATCCGAATGAAGCAGAAGAAGCGAAGATCGATGAAGATTTTTTTCTGTTCGAGTAAAATACTCGAGAAAGATTACTATGTATCGCAATTTTTTTGAAAATTTTCGGCATTTATATTTAACTTATTGTTAGTTAAACTTGAAAAAGTAAGATTTTATTTAGAATTGATATGAAACTAGCGATAGTTCCGTTTTTCGCTTCTTGAAATGTAACTTTTCGGATAATATCGGAGCAAAGTAAAGGTGGTATATTAAAATTCACACACCTTTTGATTTTAATTTAGATAAATTTAGCTACAAATCGAACAAGCGGTTAATTTCTGCTAGGAAACGGATTGTTAGAACAGCTCATCGAGCGCATAGTGTTAAATGTTGTTTGACGAAGGACACATCCTTAAAAGATTGTAATGCCTAAGCAAAATGGCTACGTAATCGTCTCGAGTGATGCCGGAAGAAAGTGCTTATCCACATTAATTATATCTTGATAAATAAATTTCTTACAGCAGTTTGCATTGGCTTTTTTTAAATCTTTTGTCTGCTGTGCGCCTATCAAATTCTGTAATATTCTAGAAATATTTTTAAATTATATATCTGTGAATTTTTAATGTTCAACAATGTTTCTCTTTTAAACACAAATATAAATTTTGTTACGCTAGTCATGAATGCTTAACGAATTTTTACACAGTAAAATATATAAATGAAGTATTCTGCTCAAGCTAAATTTTAGTAGGCGATATATGTTATCTTTCCGTTCAATAATTATTCTCCGAAATATCAGTAAATTGAATATTTGATATCTCTAGTTGTATTTTAGAAAATTTATTAATTGACAGGTAAGAATTTTGTCGATCTTGAGGACTAGCCTAAATTTGCATAATCTTTTGCTATCATTTGCTCATAATGACAAGCAACGATCGAAACATAATGCATAGTATGTCAATGTTACTTAAAAAAAAATATGTGGATTAGCACTACTCCATTGGCTTTTCTATTCTCCTTTTATTCTTTGTCAAATAACACGCTCTGCGACAGTGAACCAGCAACATATCTCTGCATACGTGTATGTACATATATATATCGTAAGTGTTAAGTCAATGCACAATTATGTAGGCACATCAGCGAGCGCCGATGGATGCAATCAATTTTTCGTGTATGGATCATAAGCTTATCGAAATGTTGGGAAGGTGGTTTAGCAGGATCAATCTGGAGATTCGATATTGTAATTAATCGCTTCCGATCCGTCTGTGTTGCTTTAAAAACGTGTAATACGAGTAGCGAGCGCCGCAGAGAAAGAAGAATGAACACAAATGAATTGTTTGAAAAGAGAATACTGATATAAAGATTCTATTCTTGAAATCCGAGTCGCGTTTTGTGTACATCCTCCTGAGACCTGACGCTACATTTTAGTGACATGCATGTTAATATCATTTCGATACATAGTTTAGGATTCCAAGAAGTAGTGATAATTTAGCGTACTTGTAAGTTTTGCCTTACTTATTTTTACAGTATATAATAGGCATTATACTTTTCTTATAAAAGTTACGCCAAAATGCATGTATCATCCCTATATATTACATACGTTAAATGGTGTAAATATAAATATTTAGACATTTTTTAGATGTATTTCGTCAAATATTATTATATACTTTTACCCATTGACGAGAGAAAAAGAGAGAGAGAGAGAGAGAGAAAGATAAACAGGAAAAAAGAATAAAAAGACAGAGTGAATAAAAGGAATACTTACATAATACTTGTAAAATCTACGATTTCTAATGTGTCAATTGCAAAAATTATGTTTACATACCTTTACTGACTTACCCGTCATCTTTGTTGCTAAGAAAAATGTGGCAGTTTCATGATGCAAATTGTTTAAATTTTTATACAGCCAGAGCGTGGGAAATAAATTGTCTTGTTAACCGTGCAAAGATAAAAATGTGATGTACAATTAAGATACGCTGAGTCTCGGGAGGATATGTTAAACCCGAATTCGTTTCATTGGATACACAAACTATTTTGACTATTTTTTTCCCCTTATTGCTACCTAAAACCGTGCATACGTGTCAGCGCGGTAACATTATTACTGGAAGTAACTTAAACACAATACTAAGAAACAAATTGTATATCCCTACAATAAAGACCTAAGCCTTTACCTGTATATAGTACATGTTCTTTCAACAGTTCTTCGTTCTGCACAACTAAGTATACTTATTCACATCCCATGCACTGATATTGCAACAGGAGAATCATAAAATAAGCAGCAATACTTTATTGATACAATACATATAGCTGCTAAAAATTAATAGCCAACACTAGATCGTAAATTAAATAGTTAACGGCAAAGTTGAGTAAATACCTGATGTTGATTTGCAGCGAATAACAGCCTACAGTGTTCAGTCACGGTTTTAAAGTTTGTCTGCATATTGATATGGACTGGTATTGCTATTTTCCCAATTGATCATCATTGACAATTATCGTGATTTTGTAAGTGACTCTATCACTTTTTGCATTTTTTTTATATAAAATGTGTAGTTGACATTGATTGATGTCAATCGATTAATTACATCGATCATTAATGAAATCATAAGATCCCATTCACTTTTTCACTATTAAATAAGAAATATTGATGTCACATTATATTTATTGGAATGTCTGTTCTTGATGTGCTGATTTTCGTAAATATGTACGTGATGTATAAAAAAATATAGACTCGTGAGACATTTTAGTTAAAGCAAAATGAGTTGACAGAATTAACCATTCAATAATTATTACAATTTATGCTGCATAACTTACTTAAACTGTTTATCATTCTTGTCTATCATTTCCTCTTATTATCTATTCATAATATAAATGAACCATTTAGTTCGATTTCCAATTTAAATCCGCTTTACTTCAATTTTCAATCAAAACTTTATTTATTAAATTCCAGAGCTATTATATACCTACAATCACGTTATATTCAAATTTTTATAAACAATCTACATCTCAAATATAAAACAAATTGTATTATATTTGTGCAGTCATATTATTGAAAAAAAAAACACATGACTGTATTCGAATTTTATATTTTTTGTAATGTAATTTTATCAGTTTGACTAAACAGGTTCCGATGAAGACTAAGTAAGTCGAAACGCGTAAACAATTATTATTTCCGCTATTAAAAATTGGTCGTATGACCTGATTATATAGTTTTGTTTTTATCAAGCATATGTATTTGTCCTTTTATGAATTATGTATTATTATTATAAAAACTTTTTAAACAAGAGAAGATTAAAAAAAAACGATGTAATTTTTTTAAATAATTTTAAATTATTCTTTATCTATTAAAGGCATTCATTTAAAAGATGTATATTAATACAGTATTTACACAGGTGAATAAAGTTATAGGGAAACAGCATCCCTATCTGCAGGTGATAGGTAGAAGATGATCGAAATAACCGAATTGTTGGATGAACATACTTTAAATTCTTCTACGTAAGTGACATATAGTATAACTTATAAATTCCTGGCATACAACTTGTAATTACTCTTTGTCTTTGTCAAACAATTTACAAATTGATTTCTTTTTTTTGACACAATCTAGTGTTTTCTTTTAAAATTGAATATCTGTGTTGCTCCTGCTTTAAATGAAGGAAAATGGATTTGGGCTTCGGTTTCTAGCGCTCATCATCGCAAACACCAAATCACTTTTTTCGCCATTAATTTCTTTAACATTTTTCAAAACATATGACATTTCTTCCCTATGGGTATATTGGGTATCTCCTTTCTCTACGTAGCATTTCCATCAATATATTATAGTTGCTGCAAACCCAGACAACACGTATGTCTGAGATATGACGTCTTAAAGACAAACTGAAATTTGAAATAAGAGAATTAACATATTTGCATGAATTATCTGTAACATTTTGCTTTGTTGCAAAGATTCTGGACACTTCTATGAATATTAAATCTTTAATAATCTTTTGCAATTAAATTATTTGTTTTATTCTGGCTAATTATACTTTATACCAAAACAACCGCAAAATTTCCGTAATTTATATTCGTGATAGTAATATCATGATTATATCAAACATGTACATCATACGCGCCAGTATGACAAACTATTATATATTATTTTTATATTTTATATCGAGCACTAAGCATGTTTATCCACCTTAAATCAACGTGAACTGCAAAAAACCCAATGCAATTGTTACCTTCAGCTCTACAAGAATAGCTTGTTTACAATTTTTTTTTATTTCATGTATACATATATTGTACAATTTTATTATCAATTTAAATCTGAAATTTTGTTCTCTCTCTTTCTCTCTCTCTCTCTCTCTCTTTCTATATTTCTTTTCCTGTTTAATTCTATAATGTTATATTTAAATCTTTATAAACAATCTGCTTTGTTCATAATTATAATTATTATAAGTGTTATTATATAAATATACATTGCATTATATATTTTTTAACTGCTACATGTATAGTGAAGCAGTAGATGTATATTATTGCGCTTATCTACTTTGTTTGCTCTTTCAACCTTACACTGCACGATAGTCATTTCCTGTTTAAACACAAGCGATTCCACAAATTTGATTAGTGCATAATAAAAGTTATTCATAAGTAGTTTCCTCGAACTACCTACATCATTCGTCATAACAAAACTGACAACGATTCCAAGTGTTTCGATACCTTTATTTTGCGCGTTGCGTTGCTAGATTATTATTATTTATATTAACTTTATTTTAAAAGTAATAAGATGACGACTGATCCAGTTAAGTCGATTCCTGCATTTTACGCTGGGCAAAGTATATTTTTGACAGGTGCAACAGGATTTCTGGGTAAGGTGTTTATTGAAAAAGTGTTACGATCTTGTCCAGATGTTCGCGAAATATTTATGTTAATGCGTCCGAAAAAGGGATTAAGTGTTAATAAAAGGCTCGAAAAAATATTAAATTTACCGGTAAGTTAGAAAAGAAACGTTTACAATCACACATTTCTTGGATTTTTTTAAATTAATATATGTACCTCATTTAAATGTATAGTAGAAAAAATTCATTTGTAAATATACTATTGCAACATTATAACTAGAGAAAGTTAATTTCCGCAATAAAATTTTATAAATGGTTTTTATAATAAAAGATTGGAATGCAGGTAAAGCAGAATGTTGTTACGAATGCCATATTAAATTAATGCTATTCCATTATGTTATAAATTTAGTAAAAATATCTAGAAGTTTTTTATTATAAGAAAAACCGTTTTATAAATGTTCTTTTATTTAAGTTATTTGACAAATTACGCGAAGAACGACCTTCGAATTTTGAAAAATTAGTTCCGATTTCTGGCAATGTTAGTGAGAAGGGACTAGGATTGTCAGCTGCGGACAGACAAATGTTGATTGAAAGAGTGACTATAATAATACATGGAGCAGCAAGTGTGAGATTGAATGATACTTTAAAATACGCTATATTTGTCAATACTAGAGCAACGAGAGACATCTGTATTTTAGCTCAAAGTATGAAGAATATAAAAGTAAGTAATTTTTACTTAAAAAGAGTAACAGAGATTGTGCATTTGTATTCATAAATAATCCATTGCATTGCATGATATATTTTAGGTAATGTCCTTGCGCAACAATTTATATTTGAATCATAAATTTTCTCTCAAATATTTATTATGGCATATTTTTGAGTTTAATAATAATTTAAACAGAATAAATTTAAAAATACATATAATTTGTAAATAAATTTCTTATTTTTTAAAGGCATTAGTGTATATCAGTACAGCATTCACACACGTGAATAATCCACTCATTGAAGAAAAAGCGTATCCACCTATAGCTGATTGGCAGAAAATAATAGATATGGCCGAGTCATTGGATAACCATACTTTAAATATTTTTACAGCTAAGTAAGCTATAAATGGTAATCGTGTTTATAAATTTTATATAGTTAAATGTGCTAGAATAATTTGTTTTCTTGGCATTATTTTTTTATTTATATCGTATTTTTAATAATATTTATGTACTAAATTTTGTATACTTTTGAATTTATGTATAGATGTTTGGATTACATACCCAATACCTATATTTTTTCGAAAAATCTAGCAGAGAGCGTAATACAGGAATATTCTTCCTCTTTGCCTTGCGCGATTGTAAGACCTTCCATGGGTACGTATAGCCTTTCTTTGATTATTAGAAATAAATTTTTGCTCCAGTGCGTTACTCTCGAATATGCCCAATTTATTTTTTATATTTATTATTTTATTTTATTCTGGTTTATAAATTATTTGTACAAATAAGATATAATTTTTTGTAAACCATGATTAATATTTATTTTTGTATTTATATAAATATAATTATTCAAACATATCTTTTCAAACATCAAACGTGTTTTTACTTGTAATAAACAAATAAATAGATTGACGATATTTCTTATAAAAAATTAGTTTGTAAATGTTAGTAAATAAAAAATTAGATGTAATAAAAGTTGAAGATATATTTATATAGAGCTTTCCTTTATCATTTCGATTGACATGTATGTAGGCAAGAAATAATTTAATTACTATATGTAGATTAGATATATAGATATACAGATATAGACATATTACCAGAATTTATTAATAGCCAGTATAATTTAATCTACAAAATTTATGTGATATCAAATCTCATTATCAACTTTAGTGACATCATCGATAAAAGAACCAATGCCAGGATGGATAGATAACATTTATGGTCCAATAGGACTTTATATTGGTGGCGGAAAAGGTATAATACGGATAGGCTGTTGTAATAAAAATCTGAATGAAGATATAGTTCCAGTAGACATTGTCATCAAAGCTATATTAGTCGTATCTTGGAAGATTGGATTGACCAGGTATGACCATCAATATACTTTTGCATGCCTTCAATACACTTTCCTTATAAATGCGCAAAAGCTTTCTTTCTTTACTTAAAACTAGCTCAATCCATGTTTACTACATAGCCGTATGCATTTTCTTCAATTTATTTGTTAAATCTAAGGAGGATAGTGCCTAGACGAGTCTAAGCAGATGCCTGCATTATGCTACATTTGGTAGTCGAATATAATTGTTCAATGATATAACTTTTATATATCTATGTATAATAAAATCTTTGATTTTTACTTACAGCTTTCTCAATCAAATATTTGGTACAAATATTTGGTTTTTTACGAATATAGAAAATGTGATAATTAAGAGTTAGGCGCGGTAAATGATGCGCCAAAGTTTTATTTATATTTATATTTTACGTATTTTCCAACCTTGACTGCGCGCTGACTAAATTGTCAGACTTGCAACACAGCTCCGGTTCGAATAGTAAAATCCCTCCCACCCCTCTAAATTATTTCAATCTAAATAATCTAAATAACTGTAAAAAAATCATTGCGAAAAATATTATCTCAGCTCGGGTTTGAATAAAACATGTAAAAATTTTTAAATAAAACTTTTGCGCATTATTTACCGCGCCTGGCTCTTAATTAGCCTATTTTCTATATTCGTCGATTTTCAATGGAACATATATACTTCGAATTTTGCTATGTTTTTTTTACTTTGCATTAAAAAGGTTGCACTTTATACATATATTAACCCTAGAGAGGTAATATAAATTTTCTCATACGTGAAAGGCCAAGCGGGGTAATAAATTACCCCAAACTTGTACCGCGTGTATAATGTTTCTATTTGTTGTTAGACAACTTTTTAACAGATAATTTTGTTTGTTATTTTTAATATGGAAAACGATAGTAGTCATCAATTTGCGGTAGTAAAAAAAAAACAGTAAAATAATTTCGAAAAACAAGAAAAAGAACCAAAAGTTGGGCTGAAATAACTATTTTTATAAAAAATGCTGTAGTTTTTCATAAAATTCACCGATTTTAAAAATTCCAACGGATTTTAAAAGACGAATAGACAACCTTCAAGGGCATGTAAGCGATTTTTTCGTTTCTTAAAAAAAACATATTTCTTTGAACATCTGAAGTAGAGAAAATGATGAAAAACTATAAAAGTATATGGAAACAGTAAAATTAACTCCACAAAAACTTTACAAAGTTTTAATCAGTTGCTGTGCAAGAACAGCAAAAGTGAAATAATTGACCGAATCTTAAACAATTATATATAAAACAGGGGTAGAATTTTCCGGGGAGTGCTATAAAGTGTATAATTTTTCGTTACCAATTTTCACGAAAAATCTGAAATATTATTTACTGTGGTAAATGTCGAACGTAAACGGCCAAAGGGGGTAATACGTTACCCCAAACGATTTTCTTTTTCGGTTTTCAGCTGCTGCACGGATCTAACGCACTCGCTGAATGACAGAGGTCGACTGCCGGATGACTAAACTGAATTATGGTTAGGGTTTCGGTATGAAAACTAACCTTCCTAAGGCAGGGGCGCAATTTGAATTTCGCGTGGGGCAACGTATTACCCCACATTACCTTTTTAGGGTTAAATTCTTATTTTTGGATAAATTTATTTATGACTTTCTTTGTATTATAATACTAAAAATATATAAATAATTTAATAAGAGCTTTTTTTATCATACTATAATATAAAACCCGACTGTTTGTTTGTCTGTCCGCGAACTACTCATTCGTTAATGGACCAAATCTCAAAGAATTGTATATGAAGTAGGGGTAGAATATATTTTCGGGGATTGCCATGATGTGTATAATTTTTTGTTACCGATCTTTTTGGAAACCGGTTCCGAAATTTTTCCAATTTTTCGGGAAATAATTGACCGAATTTTAAAGAATTATATATGAAATAGGGGTAGAAAGAACTAAAGAATGTAATAGAATTAGAAAAATTGCTAATAAAAAACGGGTTTCCGATTTTTGCTTAAAAAATGTACGTAATTGCTCTAATTTCCGTAATATGTTCAATTCGGATATTCGAAACATGATGTTAATAATGAATATTTTTTAATGATATTTTATATATCACACAACTTAAAATTTGGCCAATATTTGCCTTATTTCTAAAACTTACTACAAATTTCTCCAAACATTGTTAAATAATAAATTAATTATCCTTCGTTGTAATTTGTAATGTTGTTTATTATTAGCTTTTCTGCAGATTCAACTTTATTTGTTTTAAACTGTACGACTCAGAAACACATAACTCATCAAAATGTTATGAGAATGCTACTCAGTGTCGGACGTGAGATACCTTTGGAAGGAATTATCTGGACTCCTAATGGACGGTTGACCGACAATCTGATTCTGTTCTATATATTAACGATATTCCTGCATATGCTGCCAGCTATATTAATAGATTTGGTTTTAAAATTCTCTGGGCGTCAACCAATGTGAGTCTTAAATTAAATATTTAACTAACAAACGCAAATTATTCCTGAATATATATTTGATAAAATCGGCAAAATTGAATTAATTTCTCAAATTAAACAATAATATACTTTTTTGGTAAGAAAATACTTTTTATCATAAATTTATTATCACTTTGCGTGTGTGTGTGTGTATTCTTTCTTTATATCTCTTTTTCTAGCTTTTTTTTTGTATTTATTTAAGGAAAACATTCATACAATAATGTAATTTTTATATGATAATACATCTATAAAAATTTAACCGTTTCGTATTAATGAGTAACATGCAAATTAGGCTAGTACGACTGCAAAGAAAACTGTATGTAGCCAATTGTGTTCTGAGTCATTTTTCGTCCCATGAATGGAAATTCAGTAATACAAATAAATTGGCTGTGATGTCCTCGATACCACCCGATAACAGGGATATGTTTTCTTTTGATTATTTCGATTGCGATATGAGGGAGTACATAAAGTAAATGTATTATATTTTTTATTCTATATAATATTTACAATAAAGATAATTTAAGGATAATAAATGTTTATTTTACGATATGAAGGAATAGCATAATTGGCGTCAAAAAATTTCTTCTTCACGAAGACATGAATCGATTGGATGCAGCTAGATCGCACAGTAAAAGGTATAAACATATTACTGTGCTATTACTGTACTTGTATCATTTACACATATTTATGTGGTATTTAAAAATCGACTATTAGTTAACATGCAATAACAATAAAATTTATACGTACTTTTTGAAACTAGCGGATAAAACAAACCCAGTGTTTAAAAAAGTAACTACATGATTTATAGTTACAATTTTGGCAATCACATCTCAAATAAATATGTCGGAAATTTTGAATCTCAATACAAATTTTATTTTTAATTTGATATCTCAGTAATAAAGTAAACCATTGTAAATAATTATTTATAAAAATATAAATCATAAATTTCGTGTTGCTGTCAATATGTATTGTATAATGTTAATAATTCAGGTAATGTCAAGGAATAAGAAGAGATTATCGATATAAGTACTTCGAAATATATTAATTAAGAAGATTAAATAGAATTTATTTTATTCTCTGTTTAAGAAACATAATTGATATAATTGAGATACAAGTATGTATAACGTATTAATTGCATTTATTCTGTATTTAGGGTGTATCTATTCGTCACAATGGTGGAAACTATCGTTTCTATTTACATACTGCGAATGATATATTGGTGGATCTACTCTTTTACATTATAAAATAAATGATTTATCCATATAATTATATATACTAGCTTTTTATGTGCTGATTGTAATATAATTACTGATTTTCTCAGCAAAAAAGTGCTTATTAAAAAATTTATGCGATTATATAGTGTACCTACTATTGGAAATACTTTTAAGAAATAAATAAATTAATTATGAGTATAAACAAATACTAATTGCTGAAACTTTATTAGTTTAGATTATATGCATATACAGGATGCATTACATTTTTTCTCACTTCCTTTTGCACGTGTTGCGTTGCTAGATTATTATTATTTATATTAACTTTATTTAAAAAAAAATAAGATGACAACTGATCCAGCCAAGTCGATTCCTGCGTTTTACGTTTGGATAAACTATATTTCTAACAGGTGCAACAGAATTTCTGGGTAAGAGGTGTTTATCGAAAAAGTGTTACGATCTTGTCCAGATGTTAGCGAAATATTTATGTTGATGCGTCCGAAAAAGGGATTAAATGTTAACGAAAGGCTCGAAAAAATGTTAAATTTACAGGTAAGTAAGAAGAGAAACTTACAATTACGCATTCTTTGAAGGTATCTAAAATTACGACGTTGTACCCCTGTACCACTTTAAATGTATAGTATATAGAAAGAATTTTTTTGGTAAATACTAGTTCAACGTCTAATTACTAAAGAGAGTTACTTTTAACAATACGATTTTATAAGTAGTTTGTAATAAGAGATTAATATACAGGTAAAGCAAAATGTTGTCGCAAATTTCATTAAACATTTTATTCTGATATTATAAACTTATTAAAAATATTTTTGATTTATTATAAAAAAGATCTTTTGGTAAATTGTAATGTTCTTCTATTTCAGTTATTTGACAAATTGTGCGAAGAATGACCTTCTAATTTCGAAAAATTAGTTTCGATTTCTGGTGATGTTAGTAAAACGGGACTAGGTTTTAGATAAAACTAAAAAGGAACGAACATATACAATATGTTTTTTGTAAAAAGCAAGTGGTTATTAATAACGGTCAACTTATAAGTATAACGTATAGGTATACATAAAATTTTACTAGAAAAGTTTAAATTATTACACACACAATTCGTTTAGTTATGACTATTGGAAATACTTTTATATATAAGAGATGAGCTTCCTTTCACCTCCCTCTCTCTACCCTTCTCCCTCTTTCTCTCCCTCTCTCCTTCCCACTCTCTCTCTCTCTCTCCTTCTCTTCTTCTCTACCTTTTAACTTTCCATCTCCTCCTTCTCTTCTTTCCTCTCTTTTTTTCAATTCTTTTATTTAATTAAATAGTATTATATTTAAATATTTACTAGGAATCTGCGCTGCAAATAGTTATTATTACTATAATTGTTATTATATAAATGTATTATATCTTCACATTATTGCCATATATTGTGAAGCAGACGCATATTATTGCATATATTTCATATGTTTGCACTTTCAACCTTACACTGTAGATATACAAGCATATATCTGCATATCCTGTTTATCGAAGCACATATAATCCCACAAGTTTGATTGGCTGACGGTTATAAAACGATTATAATTCATTTCGTGTGTAAGCAGCAGCCCGTGTAAGAAGTTATAAACATTTATTCTTTACTTACATCGACAAATGAAAAGTGACAACGATTCCAAGTGTTTCTATACCTTAGTTTTGTGTTGAGCTGCTAGATCATTATTATTTATGTTAACTTTGTTATAATAGTAATAAAATAAAATAAATAATACAGTAACGACCAAGATGACAGTTGATTTAGCCAAATCGATTCCTGCATTTTACGCCGGACAAAGTATACTTTTGACAGGTCCGACAGGATTTCTGGGTAAAGTGTATATTGAAAAAGTATTACGATCTTGTCCAGATGTTCGTGAAATATTTCTGTTGATGCGTCCGAAAAAAGGATTAAGTATAAATCAAAGACTGGAAAAAATATTAGATTTACCGGTAAGTTATATATAGAAAGTGGAACTTTTTGCAACGACCCATTTTTACAGTATTTGTAAGATTTTTAAAATACATATTTTATTATATTTAAATGTTTAGTAAAAATAATTTTTTTTTGTAAATGTCAGTGTCGTTGCAATTGCACAAATGTCATCACTAAAAAAAGTTATTTTCAATAACAATAACATAATATATAATACATAATATATAATAAAATATTGGAATATATTTAAAATAAAATGTGTTATTGCAAATATATTATTAACCATTTCACTCTAATATTGTACATTTATTAAAAATATTTTAGAATTATTACTGTAATGAAAACTTTTTTATAAATTATAATTTATCTGTTTAGTTATATGAAAAACTACGCGATGAGCGAGCTTCTAATTTCGAGAAATTAATTCCGATTTTGGGCGATGTTAGTGAGAAAGGATTAGGTTTGTCGGCTGCAGACAGGCAAATGTTGATTGAAAGAGTGACTATAATAATACATGCAGCGGCGAGTGTAAGATTTAATAACAGTTTAAAATATGCTATACTTTCCAACACTAGAGCAACGAGGGACATTTGTATTTTAGCTCAAAGTATGAAGAATTTAAAAGTAAGTAATGTTTACTAAAAAAAAAAATTACAGAATGTGAATTTGTATTCATGTATAATTTTACGTAATTCATTGCATTACGTTACGTGATACATTTTATGTATAATGTTTTGCGCACAACGTTACATATCTCAATCATAAATTTTCTCGTAAATACATATTATGGCGTATTTTTAAGTTTAATAACAGTTTAAACAGAATAAATTTGGAAGAATGTAAACATGATTGAAATATCATAATGTATCAATATCTATAGTATAAATTAAATATATCTTGTTATTATATACAAACTTTTATGTACTAAAAAAATTTAAAAAAAAGATTCCTCTTTTTTATTAAAGGCATTAGTGTATGTCGGTACAGCATTCGCACACGTGAATAATCCATTTATTGAAGAAAAAGTGTACCCGCCTATAGCTGATTGGCGGAAGATGATAGATATGGCCGAGTCATTGGATGAGCATACTTTAAACATTTTTACAGCTAAGTAAGCTATAAACTAATCGCGTTTATAAATTTTATATAGTTAGGTATGTTTTTTAACTTTTAATTTATTATTATATTATATTATTATATTTTTAAATTATATATTTCTTATTATATTATTATAGTTATCTATTTAGAACTCTTTTTAGAACTATTCTTTTATTCACATATTGTACTTCTAATGATATTAAAATTTTTAATTTTGTGCACACTTAAAATTATATATAGATGTTTGGATTACGCTCCCAACACGTATATATTTTCGAAGAACCTATCGGAAAGTGTGATACAGGATTATTCTTCCTCTTTGCCTTGCGCGATCGTAAGACCTTCCATTGGTACATAACCTTTTTTTAATTTTCAAAAATAAATCTTTATAAGTTGTTATAGAGTATGCGGAATATTTGTATCTCCATTTTATATTACATTGTTTTTAAATATAATATTTATAGCGGTAGAATATAATTTTTTGTAAAGATGATAAAGCATTGAAAGTATAAAAAGAAAGAAAATTACATGTATATTTTAAGTTCTAATTATTTTAAAAATACATTTACTGTTATGTTGGTATTTATGTAGTTCGTCAAATATGTCTTTTACAATAATCTTTATTACTAAATAAATTAACATGTTTGACATTTCTTACGAGAAATTAAAGTAACCAAAAACTAAACATATGCATAGGATTCTACAACATATGTTTATATAACTCTATAACTCTTTTTTTTCATTTCGGTTGATAATGTATGGGCAAACTTGATAATATTACTAGAATATAACAATAACGCATTAATATTAACTTAACAAATGTATTTCATATTTTAGTGATGCCATCGCTAAAAGAACCAATGCCAGGATGGATAGATAATATTTATGGTCCAATAGGACTTTTCATTGGTGGCGGAAAAGGATTAATACGAATAGCCTGTTGCAATAAATCCGTTAACGAAGACGCAGTACCAGTAGATATTGTCATCAAAGCTATAATAGTTGTAACTTGGAAGCTAGGATTAACTACGTATGACCATCAACGTATATAAGCATGCATTTTTAACTACATTAAATTATAAATACGAAAGCTTCTTTTCTCTATTTAAAATTATATCAATGTTTACTATATACCTAATTTTTAATGATATTTCATAGAATTGCATAATTTGAAATTTCGGAAATTACTTTCTTATTATCTATACAATTTACATTATCTATATTATCTTATTTCTACACTTAATACAAATTATACAAAAATTTTGCATAAATTGCAAACCTATTATTATTTATTTTTTAGTTTATTAATTAATACATAATTATGTTTATTATTAGCTTTACAGCAGGTTCCACACCTTTTATTTTAAACTGTACAAATCAGAAACACCTGACATATCAAGATGGTATAAAATTATTATTCAGTATCACGCGTGATGAGGTGCCTTTGGAAGGAATTGTCTGGATTCCTAATACAATATTGACCGATAATTTTATACTGTTCTATATATTAACGATTTTATTGCATATTCTGCCAGCTATATTAATAGATCTGATTTTATATTTCTCAGGACGTCGACCTATGTAAGTTCTTAAATTAAATATTTATCTAGTTTAGCAAATGCAAATTATTTCTGCATGTATTTAATTTAATCAGTAAGATTCAGCTATTCCGCATACAAATAATATATGTTTCGTTTTCAATAAAAAGATGTTTCTATTTTAAATTAATATGGAATATCATTTTGCATATATTATATTTCTTCTTTTTATCTATTTATCTCTTTTACATATTTAGAAGAAACTTTTATACATAGCAATATATCTATAAAAACGTATATATTCTTTCTATCTATTTTAATTGCACTTGCGGATTTTGAATCTTACAGATTCAATAATATAGTTGATTCCGTATCATTATAATTAAACTTTTATTTTAATGAATAACATTGCAAATTAGGCTAATACGACTGCAGAGAAAACTGTACGTGGTCAATCGTGCTGTGAGTTATTTTTCGTTCCATGAATGGAAATACAGCAATACTAATAGCTTATCTTTAATATCCTCAATACCACCTGATAACAGGGATATGTTTTCTTTTGATTATTCCTACATTGATATTAGAGAATATTGCAAGTAAGTGTATTATATTTTTTTATATTCTAAACAATGTTCACAATGAAGACCCAGTCATTAAATGTTTTATCTCACAATATAAAGGAATAGTGCCATTGGTGGCAAAAAATTTCTTCTTCACGAAGACTTAAATCGATTGGATGCAGCCAGAGCACATAGTAAAAGGTATATATTAATAGGTTATGAATAAGTTATAAAATTATCGTTTACTTATGTTTGCGCATTTAAAAAATCGGCTCATATTAGTTAACATATAATAGCAATGAAAATTAAACGATCGATCACTTTTCGGAAACTAACGGATGAAACAAATCTATAATGTGTAAAAAAATCACTATAACTTTGGAGGTTATATTTTAGATAAATGTTTGATAAATGTTTGAAATTTCAAAATTCTTGTTACAAGTTTAGAGTAAGACATTTTAAATAATTAGGTTATATAGTAAAATATTTATCAAAAAATACGTATTGCTGTCGATATGTATTTTATGACATAAATAATACAGAAAACGCCTGTGAAAGAGAAAAAGTATCGTTGTAAATTTATTGATACATTTTGAATAGCAAAATAAGTTTTATACAATTTCTTATTTAAGATGCATAATCAAAGTAACTAAGACATGTATAACATATTAATTACATTTATTCTATTTTTAGAGTGCATTTGTTCGTTACAATAGTGGAAACTGTTGTCTCTACTGGCGTATTGTGGATAATGTTTAAGTGGATCTACTCTTATATATTATAAAATTGCTGATTACCCATGTTTAGTGAACTACAGTTTATGATAATCAAATCCATATAATGCATAGCTTTCAGAAGAAAAATAATTTTTTAGCTAAAAAAATATTTTTCTTTTTATAGATATTTTATTATATATTTAGAATATAACGGGGATATTTGAATATTTATCGTTAAATATTATGTGTATAAGCTTAAAAATTAATCAAATAGAGTGCAATTTGCATAGAAATAAAATACATAAACGACAACTTACGGTTATGCGCATACGTAATAAGCAACTGGCTGTAATAATTGTTTGCAGTACATTGTGTGTTTACAAAAAAAAACTATATGAAGATCAACGTATAAAAATAAAGTATTGATATATTTTTACGTTTCACTTCTTATATATTCAATTTATGAGTATAACCAATTTATGAGTATAAACAAGATGTTCGGCAAGTCATAACCAAGATGAAAGTAGATTAGGTCAAACTAAAAAAAAAAATTATGTGCAATTTTGCAAAATTCTCATTAGTTATTGAATAATTAATTAAAACGTCTGAGCAAATAAGCGCATGAGAAGCAGTAGGCATGTAATGTATAGAAATCGACTGGGCTAAATCAGTTGTCATCTTATTTATTACTTTTAAAACAAAGCTAACATGAACAATATAATCACTCAATGCAGAAGGTAGATACTGAACATTTGGAATCGTTTTCACTTTTATCATGTCGATAGGAAGAGATAAGTAGAGTTTAAATAAACAATTATAACTATATAATTGTAAATTATACACGCTTATTTCCCACGTACGAATAGAATTATATTCGTTTTATAGCCAATCAAATTTCTAGAACTATCTGTGCTGTAGGAAACAGGAAATGATGTGCAGAAAATGATGTAAGATTGAAAGAGGAAGCACACAATATATGCAATAATATGCATCTGCGCTTCATAATAAATGGCATTTACACATAATGCAATATAAAATATATTACATTATATCTTTTCTACATTTACGTGACTGCCATATTACGAATATTAAATTATTGCACACGCATATTATCGCATATATTGTTTGTTTGCTCTTTCAACCTCATTCCTGCACATCATTTCCTGTTTCTTAACTCATAAGTAGTTTTTAAAATTTTATTCAATCTTTTCTTGCATGTTTATATCGACAGAAAAAAAGTGACAACGGTTTCAAGTCGTTCAGTATCTAAATACCTGTTGCATTGTTAAGTTATTATTGTTAATATTAGCTTTGTTTTAAAAGTGATAAATAAGATGACAATTGATCCGGTCAAATCGATTCCTGCATTTTACGCTGGACAAAGTGTATTTTTGACAGGTGCAACAGGATTTTTGGGTAAAGTGTTTATCGAAAAAGTATTGCGATCTTGTCCAGATGTTCGTGAAATATTCTTATTAATGCGTCCAAAAAAAGGACTAAATATTAACGAAAGGCTCGAACAAATGTTAAACTTACCAGTAAGTTTGTTGTGGAAAGAGAATCTTTTTATAAAAACGCATTTTTTCAGATTTTAAAGATCTTTAACATATTATTATTATATCACATTTAAACATATAATAAAACAAATTTTTTTTCAAAAACGTTATAGTAAACGTCATTATTATTATTAAAGAAAGTTACTTTTGACATTAACACTTTATAAATAGTGCATAATAAAATATATTGCATTTAGAGTAAAATGTTGTAAACGTCATTACACGTTTCTTCTAATGTAAATTTATTCAAATTATCTTAGAAATTACTGTATTTATTTTAATAAAAACGTTTTTATAATTTCTAACTTCTATTTAAGTTATTTGACAAATTGCGCAATGAGCAACCTTCGAATTTCAAGAAATTAGTTCCAATTTTTGGCGATGTCACAGAGAAGGGATTAGGTTTGTCGGCTGCGGACAGACAAATGCTGATTGAAAGAGTGTCTATAATAATACATGGAGCGGCAAGTGTGAGATTTAATGACACTTTAAAATACGCCATATTTGTCAATATTAGAGCAACGAGAGATATCTGCATTTTAGCTCAAAGTCTGAAGAATGTAAAAGTAAGTAATTGAAATTGTGCACTTGCATTCACATTTATAATATACGTTACATGATATATTTTCGGTCATGTTTTACGCAGCAACTTATATTTCAATCACACATTTTCTCTCAAACACTTAATATATGGCGTATTTTTCAAACTTAATAATGTTTCAATCAAAATAAATCAGGAAGAATTTAGACCTGATTGAGATATCATAAAATGTATCAATATCCAATTAATATAAATCAATTATTTATTGCTATAATACACATTTTTTTGTGCTGAAGAAAATTTAAAAAATACATTTTTTTCAAATAAATTCTGTTAAAGGCATTAATATACATCAGTACAGTATTCGCACATGTAAATAAATCACTTATTGAAGAAAAGGCTTATGCACCTATAGCTGACTGGCAAAAGATGATCAAAATGGCCGAGTCGTTAGATGAACATACTTTAAACATTTTTACAGCTAAGTAAGTTATAAATAGAAATTGTCATTACAAATTTTTGTAATTGTCATTACAATATAGTAAAACAAAATTTGTCTTCTTTAAACTATTTTCTTATTTACCTCGCACTTTTATTAATACTGAAATATTTTATTATATTAATTTAATTCTGTATACACTTGAAATTATATATAGATGTTTGGACTACGCTCCCAACACGTACATATTTTCGAAGAACCTAGCGGAAAGTGTGATACAGAATTATTCTTCCTCTTTGCCTTGCGCGATTGTAAGACCTCCCATTGGTACGTAACCTTTCTTTTAATGTTTAGAAATAAATCTTAATAAGTTGTTACGGAGTATGCGGAATATTTGTATCTCCATTATTTTATGTTACATTGTTTTTAAATATAATATTTATACAGTTAGATATTAACTTCTTGTAAAGATAAAGCGTTGAAAGTAAATAGAAAGAAAATTGCATGTATATTTTAAGTTCTAATATATTTTAAAAGTAGATTTACTTTTATGTTTATATTATTTATGTAATATAGTTCGTCAAATATAAATTAACATCCTTGGCGGTTTTTATAACAAAATTAAAATTAAAAAAAATTTTTAATATATGTTTATATGGTTTTACAACTTCTCTATCCTCATTTCGATTGATAATATATGGGCAAGAAACAGTTTAATAATCTTACGGGATTTAAGTAATAATCTAGCATTAATAGACAAATATGTATCTCATATTTTAGTGACGTCATCGATAGAAGAGCCAATGCCGGGATGGATAGATAACGTTTATGGTCCAATAGGACTTTCTATTGGTACCGGGAAGGGAGTAATACGAGTAGCCTATTGTAATAAACATGTTACTGAAAATGCAGTGCCAGTAGATTTTATCACTAATGCTATAATTGTTGTATCTTGGAACCTAGGATTAACCAGGTATGATTTACATGCATGCATCTTTAACTGTATTAAGTTATATACAAATACGAAATTAAATCTAAAGAGGAATGATTTTAGTTAAATACTAAACCTATGGTTGCAAATGCCAGTATTATGCAATATTATGCAAGATTTACAGCATGTAATTGTTCAAATATACATCTTTACTGAATGTTCCTAATAATAAGAATATCGATTTATATTTAGATTCTTTTTAATCGTATGTTTATTTATGTATATTTTTAGTTTGCATTAAAAGTATTGCATTTAAAAGGTTGAAAGCATGTATCATTTGATGGATCTATCTAAAATCTAAATATTCTTCTGCATGTAAAATAAAACTGGACAATTTTTAAATAATTTAATAACGGTTGTTTATGTATTTATTTTTAATTCGCCAAAACTTTTTGTAGTACATTTTGTAAATATTTGTCTTATCTTTGAGACATAAAAATTGCACATTATACGAAATTCTGTAAATTATAATTATTATTTATTTTATTTATTAATATATAATTTTTTTATTATTATTACATAGCTTTACAGCGAGTTCCACACCTTATGTTTTGAACTGTACAATAGAGAAAAACATGACATACCAAAGTGCTACAAAAATGTTACTTAGCGTCACAAATGAAGTGCCTTTTGAAGGAATTGTCTGGACTCCTAACATAATATTAACCGACAATTTTACTCTGTTTTATATATTAACTATGTTACTGCATATTCTGCCAGCTATATTAATAGATTTGGTTTTGAAATTCTTTGGACGTCGACCTATGTAAGTTTTGAATTAAATATTTAGTTTTAGTACTAGTTTAGCAAATTTAAAATAACTAACTTTCTGCAGGTATTTAATTTAATCGGCGGTACTTACGCAAATTGAGATAAAATGCTAAAGCAATTTATTTATTTGATATTAATCTGGAATTTTAATTTAAGTTTCTCTTTACCTATCTATCTTTTCTACATATTTCGAAAAAATTTTAAATATAACAACATATCTATGAAAATGTCCTTTGTACATCTATCTTATTGTACTTGTGGATTCTAACACTGCAATAATATGGTTAAAGCTGTGTTGTTATAACTAAGCTGTTTCATATTTATGAGTAACATTCAAATTAGGCTAGTACGATTAATGAGAAAACTGTACGTGGCCAATCGTGCTGTAAGTTACTTTTCGTTCCACGAATGGAAATACAGCAATACGAATATGTTATCTTTGATATCCTTGATACAACCTGATGACCGGGATAAGTTATTCTTATTGGATTATTCTGACTACGATATTAAAAGCTATATGATGTAAGTGTATTATATTTTTATTCTAAATAATGTTTAGAATGAAGACAATTTAAAGTCATTAAATGTTTTATCTTACAACATAAAGAAATGGTGCGATTGGTGCCAAAAAGTATCTCTTTCACGAAGACATGAATCGATTGGATGCAGCCAAAGCACACAAGAACAGGTAAAATATATTATAAACAGCATTTATTATTATTTAAACATGTTTGCAATTGCATGATATGTTAAAAATCGGCTTTTTTTAGAAAACATGTTATCACAATAGGCAGACAAATCTGATTACTTTTTGAAAACTAACGGATAAAACAAATAGTATATGTATATAGAAATAAGTATATGATTTATAGTTATAATTATGGCAATCACGCCTCAGATAAATATATCGAAATTTTAAAGGTTTATTATAAGTGCAATACATTATTTATTAATTCAGTGATAGAGTAATTTGTAATTACTTTTATATTAATATTAATTGTAAATTAAATGTATTATCAATGTGTATTGTGTGATGTAAATAATTTAGAAGGAAAGAAAAAAAAAGTTAATATAAGGACTTCAGTACATAATAAATATAATTTATACAATTTTCTGTTTAAAAAAACTAATCGAAATAATTATAATATGTATAATATATTAATCGCATTTATTCTATTTTTAGAATACATCTGTTCGTCACAACAGTAAAAATTTTTATCTCTATTGCTGTGCTGTGGACATTATATAAGTGGGCGTATTCTAATACATTATAAAATTGATGACTTATCCATACTGCTCGTAAAAAACTGTAATTTATAACAATTAAACACATGTGACGCATAGAAGGGAAGTAATTTTTAATGGGGGAAGATATTTGTCTTGATAGACTTATTGTATTTTTAAAATATGGGGAACATTACTATTAATCCTAAATATCATGCATATTTATGTATATAGACGGTCAAATAAAATGCGATATGCGTTGAAGTAAAATCGTATATATTTCTAGTATATAATACAAAAAGGACTTATATATGCGCCTTTGTAACAGTGTTGTCTGCAACACTATTATATGAACGATTAGGATAAGGTTGGCCAATAATTAAGGCTAGCGCCGTGACTGTCGGACAAACAGTCTGTACAATCTGCACAGTTAGTGCAGTCTGTCACAGTTCTAGCACGATTTAATTGTCATACGTATTTGAAGAAAACGCATGTGGAAGTGTCATAACATTCCCTTTACCGCTAATTAAACCTTTCGTGTACTTCTCATGTGCTCCGTTAAAAATTTATACGTGAATTTGATGCCGCAAATGTGAACGGTAATGGAGAAGATGATAAGATCTGTATCAAATATCAAATTTGTATATATTAAACCCATATTTGTTACCCTATGCTACTGGGCAACTAAATCCCGGTAGGGTATTAGGGCAAGATGACCACGTTGCTGCATGTTTGTATTTTTGTTATTATACAAAATAAAATATACGATTAACAGAATCATGGCCGGGATTAACACATAGAGGAAGGCTGCCTTTATCATATTTGTACAGGTAATCACAAAATTAGTTGTCTGAGAAGTTACAACTTCAAAATTCTGAAATATATGCGGGCTATTTACTCCCGGTCTCCTCTATCTGTCTTTCTCTATCTATAACATTATAATATTATATTTTAATCTTTATAAACAGTATGCGCTGCAGATAGTTATAAAGAAATGCAATGACATAAAAATATAAAAGGAAATATTAAATGTAATTTATATTACATTATATCTCTACTGCCATGTTATGAAGCAGTATGTATATTATTGCATGTATTGTATGTTTGATCTTTCAACGTTATTCTGCATATCATTTCGTGTCTTTCAAAGCGCAGATAGTTCCATAGATTTTATTGACCATAAGACAATAATAATTCAATTCTTGTAATTATTATTGCAAATGTAAGTAATAGTCGATCTTAAATAATTTATTCGGTCTCTACATTTCTCTATTTACTCTATTAATACATATAACAAAGAAGGTAACGATTCCAAGTGTTTCAGTACCTACGTTTTGCATTTCTAGATTATTAAAGTATAGTTTTACTATTTACGTTAATTTCGTTTAAAAGTAATAAATAATTGCATTATATATTTAATTTAAAGGCATGTGTAAAATACATTACATCATATCTTTCATCTAAAATACAAAGTAAAATATATTGCATTATATCTTTAATCTAATGCAATATAAGATACATTGTAATATATTTTTACATCGCTGCTGCATATTACGAAACAAAAGCATGTATTGAATGCTTTGTATTGCATATATTGAATGCTCTTTCAACCTTACATTATGTGAATTTCCTGCACATCATTTCCTGTTTCCTATTGCACAACTAGTTCTAGAGATTTCATTGGCTATAAAATCATTATAATTCAATTCGTCGTACGTAGGTAGTAATAGAGTATAAATAGTTGCAAACATTTATTGAAACTTTACTTGCATTTTTCTATCGTCATAACCGAGGTGGCAACGATTTCAAGTGTTTCCATACCTGCGTATTGCATTGCTAAGTTGTTATTGTTCATGTTAGTTTTATTTTAATAAAAGTAATAAACAAGATGACAACTGATCCAGCCAAATCGATTCCTGCGTTTTACGCTGGACAAAGTATATTTCTAACAGGTGCAACAGGATTTCTGGGTAAGGTGTTTATCGAAAAAGTGTTACGATCTTGTCCAGATGTTCGCGAAATATTTCTGTTGATGCGTCCAAAAAAAGGATTAAATATTAATGAAAGGCTCGAAGAAATATTAAACTTGCCGGTAAGTTAGATATGAAACAAGGCTTTTTGTAACGACATATTTCTTTACAATTTTAGAAATTTTCAAGACGTTATAAAGCATTTAAATGTATAGTAAAAAGAATTTTTTCTAAAGGCATAGTATTAAAACATCGTAACAAAGGGAGCTATATATTTTTGACATTAGAATTTTGTAAATACAAAATATTGGAATACATTTAAAGTAAAATGTTCTTAAAAGCCATTACACTTTCTACCCTACTACTGTAAATTTGTTGAAAATATTTTAGTAATTATCCCAATTATTATAATAAAGACGTTTTTATAATTTCCAACTTTTATTTAAGTTATTTGACAAATTGCGCGATGAGCAACCTTCGAATTTCGAGAAATTAGTTCCAATTTTTGGCGATGTCACAGAGAAGGGATTAGGTTTGTCGGCTGCGGACAGACAAATGCTGATTGAAAGAGTGTCTATAATAACACATGGAGCGGCAAGTGTGAGATTTAATGACACTTTAAAATACGCCATATTTGCCAATACTAGAGCAACGAGAGATATCTGTATTCTAGCTCAAAGTATGAAGAATTTAAAAGTAAGTATAATTTTTACTCAAACAGAGTAAGAGAGAGTGTGGATTTGTATTCATGAATAATGCATTGTATCACATGATATACTTTAAATAATATCTTGGGTAACAACTCATATTTTAGTCGTAAATTTTCTTCCAAATACTTATTACGACGTATTCTTTAAGTTTAACAACAGTTTAAACGCAGAATAAATTTAGAAAAATGTTGATATATGTATCTCTGGATTAAAATATTATAAATTCCTCTTATCTATTAAAGGCATTAGTATATGTCAGTACAGCATTCGCAAACGTGAATAATCCATTCATTGAAGAAAAAGTGTACCCACCTATAGCTGATTGGCGAAAAATAATAAATGTGGCCGAATCATTGGATGAGCATACTTTGAACATTTTTACAGCTAAGTAAGTTGCAAACGGAAATCATGATCACAAACTATATATGTATAGTTAGATATATTAGAACAATTTATCTCCTTTGAATTATTTCTTTATTGATATCGTACTGTTAATTAATATTTATATTTTTAATTGCGTATACACGAAATTATTTACAGATATTTGGATTACGCTCCCAACACGTATATTTTTTCGAAGAACCTAGCGGAAAGTGTAATACAAGATTATTCTTTTTCCATACCTTGCGCGATTGTGAGACCTTCTATGGGTATGTAGCCTTTCTTCTAACAATAAATATTAGAAATAAATTTTGATTTGAACGCATTATTTTGTAACGCTGAATATTTGTATATCCGTTATTTTGTGTTACAGTATCTCGAAATAAAATATTTGAGGAAATGTAATTTCTTCTGAATGATATGATAAGGGCACTATATACATATATAGACGTAGCAAAGAATGAACATATAAATATTTTTTAAATTTTACCATATTTTAAATACGCATTTATGTTAATTTATTACTTTCAAAATATATGTATATTCAATATAGTTAGTCAAATATATTACTAGGCTATATTATTGCTTGATAATAAGCAAATAAATTTGTTGATAATTTTTATAAAAAATTAGATTATACAAAATTAAAAAATATGGTTACAGGGCTTTACATCTTTGCCTCCTGTTTTTATTTTGATAATATATGGGCAAGAGATAGTTTACTAATATTATAAGATTTAAGTAATAATCTAACAATAATAAACAAATGTGTATCATATTTTAGTGTTATCATCGATAGAAGAACCAATGCCAGGATGGATAGATAACGTTTATGGGCCAATAGGTCTTTTTATTGGTGGCGGAAAAGGAATAGTACGAGTAGGCTATTGTAATAAATATCTGAATGAAGATGTAGTTCCAGTAGATATTGTCATCAAAGCTATATTAATCGTATCTTGGAAGATTGGATTGACCACGTATGACTATCAACGTATACGAGTATATGCATGCATTTGTGACTGTGTTAATTTACGAACGCAAAAGCTTTCTTATTTGGAACTATCCATGTTTCGAACATGATCGTATATAAATTTTATTCGACCTATTTTGTTAAATTTAAAGAGAAATGCTTATTTGAGTATGAGCCTATAAAATACAGAAGGGTGCAGCTTATATCAACATATTATGCAATATTCATACTATATCATACGATATCATTGTTCAAAATGCATATCAGATAACATTTACTCAATATTAGTAAAAATTTCCATCTCTATTCAGACTCTTTTCAGGCGTTGTCCGTTATCTTTTTCTTACTTTGCATGATTGCATCTAAAATTATTGCATTTAAAAGATTTTAAATACCTATTATTGTAATATCTAATAAATTTATCTCTATTTTTTTCGTATAAAATAAGACTAAAAATTTCTTAATTAAATAAATTAATAAGAATTTTATTATATATTTATATTTTCCATACATAATTCAATAATTTGTCGAAATATGTATAATAAAATTCGTTAATAATTTCGTTAATAATTTTGTATATCGCACAATTCGAGGTTTTGCAAATTCTTATCTTATTTCTGAAAAACTTTATTTAAATCTTACGAAACTTTGTGTAAATTATAAATCCGTCATTATTTATATTTAATTTATTATTTAATTTATAATTTTGTTTGCTTTTAGCTTTACAGCAGGTTTCACTTTCGTTTTAAATTGTACAAACCAGAGACCTATGTCACATCAAAATGTTATGAAGTTGTTAAGTACTATATTAACTGAAGTGCCTTTTGAAGGAATTGTCTGGACTATTAACCAAACAATAACTGATAATTTTACTCTGTACTATATATTGACTATATTATTGCATATGCTACCAGCTATGTTAATAGATCTGATTTTAAATTTCTCTGGACGTCGACCTATGTAAGTCTTAAATTGAATATTTAACTAATTTAACAAGTGCAAATTATTCATACATTTGATCCAAACGATAAGATTTGGATACTCCGCAAATTAAAATAGTATACTTTTTTTAGGAAAACATTTTTCTTTCATTATAAATTATCCTTGGCTACTTTGCGTATATATTTCTCTTTGCCATCTAGCTTTCTCTTCACTTGTTTATCGTATTTATTGTTGTTTCTTTTCCGCGATGCTGATTAATATTCTCGCTTGGCTCGCTTCGTGATGCGAGAATAACTATCAGGGTGGGAATGACAATTCACAAATAAGTTTATCGTGAATGATTTTGGTTATCCTGATGCGTGATGTCAAATAAATGTGAAAATTGAATTTAATACATGTTATTAAAAATATACATACAATGCTCGAGAATAAATGGCTCGCGTGAAGAGCGCGCTTTGTAATATTCTAATATATTTATAAAAAAATATATTTAGAAAAATTTTTATTGCATTGTTTTATTGCGGATTCTGACTCTACAGATTTAATACTAGATACCTATAGTTAAAAATGTATCGTTATAACTGAACTGTTTTGGATTAATAAGTAACGTGCAATTAGTCTAGTACGGCTGCAGAGAAAAGTGTACGTGATTAATCGTGCTTTGGGATATTATGGATGTAATGAATGGAAATTCAGCAATGTAAATAGTTTGGCTCTGATGTCCTCAATATCACCTGATGACTGGAATACGTTTTCTTTCAATTATTCTAATTGCGATTTGAAGGCGTACGCAAAGTAAATGTATACATTTTTTATCCTATATTATTTTTACAATTAAAGCGATTTAAAACTAATAAATGTTTTATATTGCGATATAAAGAAATTGCATCATTGGTAGCAAAAAATTTCTTCTTCACGAAGACATAAATCGATTGGATGCAGCCAGAGCACACAGGAAAAGGTATAAATATTATATATTTTACTGTATTTGGTTTCGGTTATGCATATTTACATTCATGAATATTTGTGAAATCATCCATTAGATGTTGTGTAATAATAATGGGGATTAAATATCCGATTTCTCTTCGTCTAACAGATAAAATAATTTCATTATGTAAGAAACAGCTATATAATTTATAATTATAATTTTATTCCACTTCAGAAAATGTCGAAAAATTCGAAACCTTGATTAAAAGTTTAAAATCATATTTCTTCTTCTTATCTTAGCGAGAAAGACACTTTCAATAATTACTTGTAGAAATGTTAATCATAATTTTCATACTGCTGTATGATATGCATGACGTAAATAATTCAAAAAATAGAAGAAGAAAAGATTATTGATATAAAAGCATTAATACGTGTTATGTAAGAAAACTGAATTAACGTAATTTACTGTGTAAGAGGCATAATCGAAATAATTGGGATATGTATAATATGTTTATTGTGTTGTTTTAGAGTACATCTGTTCGTTAAAATGGTGAAGAGTATGGTCTCTATCGGAGTACTGTGGTTGATACATAAATGGATCTATTGTTAAACATTATAAATTATAAAATTGCTGATTTACGCATATTGCATGTATGACAATCTATGATACTAGTATATATTATAATATATGATACTAGCTATAATTATATGATACTAGCTATAATTATAGTATATATTATAATATATGATACTATAATTTATGATACTAGCTTAGCATCTTTCAATCAAATCTTTGTATTTTTATTTAGATAAAAAATTCTTATTGTACATTATAAAAAAATTGGCGATAATTTCGCTATTAAAAGAGAATAAAATAAAAAATTTTAAAAATATATATTTAATAACGTTTTAATTTAGAAAAATTTAATCCAGATTACACAAATTAGACTTACAATTTTTTATACAATTACATTTTATACAATTTTATACAATAGTCGTGACGATTCGACCATTGATTTTGGCTCGATTAATCGTCAAGACGTTTATAATCTTTGATACTTATATATATGAGCATCTCATTTTTAAAATAATTTTAAATTAAATATTGATGCTTATATATATAAGTATCAAAGATTATATTACCTCAGCCAGGGTTCGAACCTGGAACCTCCTTCATTCCGTGAAGGTGTCGTACCAATTCGACCACTGAGGCATATGGTAATATTTATCGCAATAACTTATATTAGAGAAATAATAATAGAAGATGGAAACACCGAAATTTTTATTCGGTTGGAGCACCATTACTAGGCCAGGTGTATCAAATTCAATGCAATTGTAATTCGCCAGTACGAAATAATAACTAAGACGTATGAATCGGCCTGATCCGACTGGCAATAATTTTTATCGTCGTGACGATTCGACCATTGATTTTGCCCGATTAATCGTCAAGACGTTTATAATCTTTGATACTTATATATATAAGCATTTATACGTATAAAATTATATAAATATTTTATACTTTCTATTTGTTGATCACGAGACATAAATACCATTAGTAAACTTAAATTAGAGCAGTTAATTAAAAAAATTTAACATTTTAATTGTTAAACCTTTATTTGTGTTTTCTACCTTTTATTTTCTTTATATTTTATATTTGTAAAAAATTATTTTATACAATTTTTATATGAGTACATTCTCGTACGCAAAGTAAATTAATTAATAAATGCATGATAAACATAATAATAAAGAAGCATCCAAAGTTAAACTTATCCTAATCTGTTGTAACTGACCCATTTTATATGTGTATGAAATAAATAAATTGCTCACCTCGTCGTTGCTTCGACGCCGTTGCTCGACGCCTCCCCGGACAGCCTCCTCCTCTTTCTCCTCTCCTCCCTCGTCCCTCTGTGGCCATTCCTTCATGGCGCTCATCCAACACTCGCTGAAACACAATATTAACTGTTATACGATTGCTTGATTAACTGTATACGACATGCCCAACGTCAATCATTCGCACCACTCAAACTTCGACTAGAATGCGTGTTACAAAACAGATGAATGGAGCGTACGAGTCAAAGTTGAGAATAAAACGCTCGCGGAACGCGATATCCGGAAAATACAAACGTTGCTCTCTCGACTGCTCGCGCGACAGATCTCAATCAAACGCATTTCGCGAAATATTCGTTGTCCCAGCGATGTACCGAGCGTCAGATCTACATCGCGCGAATGTCAAATATTAAGACACGACTGATGACTACGTAGCTCATAGCGATTGCGCTTACCGATTAAACATGCCGCGACGAATAGATCCGTCCTGTATCCGCGACGTTTCGTTCGCGACGTCGCGACGGCGAGAGATTCGAGAATGACGCGGGGTGTCGCGGGGCGGGTGACGCCGCTGTGCGCCATCTTTACCGTAATGCCTCGCGATAGATCTCAACCTCAACCGAACACATCTCGCGAGATGCTCATTTTATGCGACGTATGTACCAAGCGTCGAATATACGTCGCACGATACGAGTGTCAAATGTTAAGACACGACTGAATACGAAACTCATAACGCGCTCGCAATTGCGCTTACCAATTAAACATATCCCGTGATGAATAGATCCGTCCTGTATCCGCGACGTTTCGCTCGCGACAGCGAGAGATTCGAGACTTTCGAGAGTGATTTCCGAGCGCGCCAAGTTCACAGTGACGTCACGCGACACGACGCGAGTCAAATTGGCGCCTGATTACGACTCGATTAACTGTACAAAAATTCAAAATGATAATTTATAATTCCCATCACCATCATCTCTTATTCCTTAAATCACTTCAATTTCTTTAAATAATTAAGTCGCTCTGAAAAATTGTTTCAAGACTGTTAAAGTTTTGTATACCTTGTAATAAAAGATTTTGCTATTTAATATAAGTAATTCACAGTCTTTTATGCTTTAGTTTATAATAAATTTTTATTTTACTGATTTAATTTATAAATCTAATTTAAAATAAGACACGCCAAATGATAAATAAAAAATAGACATATGATTACTGATTTTATTTATTTCTAAATTTAATTTATACATGCACACACACACATATTACAAATGTTACATGTATATAGATATTTATACAATATTGAAAATAATATAATGAAAAATTTAACTACTAATAATATTTATTAGAAAATACAAGTTGTTAAACCTTGCTTTATAGCTATTGTAGTAATTCGTTTTAATAACATTAAAATAAAGAAAATTACATAATTTATACACACATTTACTAGAAGATGCTATTTATTCGTTTCTCTTTAAAGTAATTCTTAGGATGATATGGTGTGTTAAATGTTACTTTGTGCAAGCCTCTGGTAGATCCAGGAGAACACAAACGAAGTTGGACCTCTACTGGCTAATAAATTTGAGGATGTGAATGGATCGGTCAGAAAAGGCAGATTAACTTTCTTGAAAATGCTTATAGTCATTCATTTATTTTTGTATATCTCGACTGCGGGCAGTGTTTGTGTATTATAATAATGATTAGCTTGGAGCAAGGACAAGACCGATCTAAACTAAAAAAAGCCAATCGTGACCGACAAGCTTCTTAAGCGAGTTCCTACAATTCCGAATTGACGAAAAGTCACGATTGATATACCAAAATGTCAATGCAATAAAAGCGTTAAAGCAAATGATTTAAATTTATAAGAGAATACAAAACACCTTGGAATACAATGTCTCTCAATATTTACAATAAACAATATTAATCATCAAAGATGTCATGTCAATTAATTACAAAGAGATTATGTAAAGTTACAACAAAAGCTAATATAAATTGTATAATTTAAATTGTACATAATATGAATAATATTAATTGTCAAGTAGTAAAATGGACAGTCTTGATAATGGCCTGACATGTAATCCTGACATCCTTTAGACGTGTAGTCAAAGTTGCAAAACTTACAAATTCGTTTGATCCCGGATGAATGTTCTTAGTCGATCTAATATCCATCAATGAAGTGGAGGAAGACCAGATTGTTTAACCATGGTCAGTATTAGCTGCTCATCAGGTTGCAATTGTTTGTCTTTATTCATAGTCCATTTATGCCGCTGCTGTAACTGATGGTTCAAATATTCAAGATTCTAGCGGCTGCAGAAATGCTAACGAAGCTGCTCCACTTTTTGCCAATGTAAGGACGATTCTAATCAACGTCATGAATGACCTGAAGGTCATGACAGGGAGAATCATTCAGTGCATCGTCAAGATATATCCCGGTGTAAGATAGCTCAAGTCATTTGGATTGGAACTCAATACTGTTAATTTAGTACAGCCTCTATTTCACATAGTACAGTGTGTAACTCTTCAAAGGTGAAATGAGCATTGCCTGCTACTCTTAAAATGATCTGTTTAGTCGGTTTCACCGTTGTTTCCCAAAGTTCACCGAAATGTGGAGCATTTGGATGGAATAAAATGCCATGATATCCCTGATTCGCCGCAATACTGTTTTATGACACTCTGTGTGTTCTTCTAATTATAAAATTCATAATAATAATTTACGCGAAGAGTCTACAAAAGTAGGTAGTACCATTATCAAAATGTATGGAATCTGACTTTCCTCGATGCGAAATAAAACGTTTAAATAATGTCAAAAACGAGTCAGTAAGATCGCTATAACTAATTCAATATGAAAACACCCGTCAGTGTACGAAAATGAAATAAAGAGCTATATATATATACTTATATATATTTCTCTCTCTATCTAACACTATAATATTATATTTAAATCTATATGAACAATATGCGTTGCAAATAATTATAAATAAAAATGCAATGACGTAAAAATTTAAAATACAATATAAAATATATTTTATTTTATACTTAATCTTTACTGCCATATTATAAAACATATATGTATCCCAGGTTGCTACCTGGGATGACATATAAAATAACGCATTAATAAGGTCTCATGATGTCTCTGACGTCAATAATACGCCTTCAGTTAAGACGCTTTTAGACGTTAATTATTCTGCTACTTGGAATTTGGAATATTGTAACATGTATTGCATGATTGATCTTTCAACTTTAAACTGCATTTCATTTCCTGTTGGTTAAATCACAAGTAGTTCCATTGATTTGATTGGCTATAAAACAGAAATAATTCAGTTCTTGCGCAAGTGGTAGCTGATTTTGGTTACTACTTGCGCAATACTTCATGCGTTCGCGTCACGTTTGATTACAATGGCGAATCACAAGTGATTTATTCGATTTCTATCTACATTTCTTTTTCGATATAATAAAAGAGACAATGATTCTAAGTGTTTCAGTACCCACATGTTGCTGAGTTGTCATTGTTAATATTAGTTTTGTTTTAAAAGTAATAAATAAGATGACAATTGATCCGGCCAAATCGATCCCAGCATTCTACGCTGGACAAAGTGTATTTGTGACAGGTGCAACAGGATTTCTGGGTAAAGTGTTTATTGAAAAGATATTGCGATCGTGCCCAGATGTTCGTGAAATATTTCTGTTAATGCGTTCAAAAAAAGGACTAAATGTTAACGAAAGGCTCCAACAAATGTTGAATTTACCGGTAAGTTTGATATGGAAAGAGAAACTTTTTGTAACGACGCATTTCTTTAAAATTATTGAGATTTTTAATATCATTGTATCACATATTTCAACGTATGGTAAAATAAATTTCTTTTCTAAACGCTATAATAACGTCATTATTAAAGACAGTTACTTTTAACATTAACACTTTCTAAATAGATATGTAATAAAATACTGGAATGCATTTAGAGTAAAATGTTGTAAACGTCATTACACGTTCTATCCTTCTAATGTTTTATTCAAATTATCTTAAAAGTTACTGTAATTATTTTAATAAAAACATCTTTATAATTTATAACATACTTCTATTTCAGTTATATGAAAAACTGCGCGAAGAACGACCTTCAAATTTCGAGAAATTAATTCCGATTTCTGGCAATGTTAGTGAGAAAGGATTAGGTTTGTCGGATGCGGACAGACAAATGTTGATTGAAAGAGTGACTATAATAATACATGGAGCGGCAAGTGTGAGATTTAATGACAGTTTAAAATACTCCATATTTGTCAATACTAGAGCAACGAGAGATATCTGTATTTTAGCTCAAAGTATGAAGAATGTAAAAGTAAGTAATTCTTACTCAATCAGATTAACAAAGATTGTGCATTTGTATTCATGAATAATCCATTTCATCATATGACATATTTTAGGTAATATTTTTGCGCGATAACTCATATTTTAATCACAAATTTTCTCCCAAATACTTATTATGTCGCATTTTTAAGTTAATAATAGTTTAAACAAAATAAATTTGGAAAAATGTAGAGGCCTGATTAAGATATCATAATATATCAGTATCTAATCAATATAGATTAATTACCTATTGTTATATTACAAATTTTTGTATGTTGAAGAAAGTTTTTCAAAAGTATAATTTTCAAGTGGATTCTATTTATCTGTTAAAGGCATTAGTATATGTCAGTACAGCATTCGCACATGTGGATAAGCAATTTATTGAAGAAAAAGCATATCCACCTATAGCTGATTGGCAGAAGATGATTGAAATAGCTGAATCGTTGGATGAACATATTTTAAACATCTTTACAGCTAAGTAGGTTTATAAGTTGTTAAATTGAATGACAGCTAAGTAAATGGAAATTGTAATTACAATTTTTTTATAGTTAGATATGTTTTCTCAGAATTATTATTTTATTACTATATTATTGTATATATTTGTTATTATATTATTTATTATTAGATATAGTTATTCTTTTGTTTTTTAAAACTATTTTTTTTACATCGTACTGTTGATAATATTCAAATTTTTAATTTTTTATATACTTGACATTATGTATAGATGTTTGGATTACTTTCCCAACACGTATATTTTTTCGAAAAACCTAGCAGAGAGTGTAATACAGGAATACTCTTCTTCCTTACCTTGCGCGATTGTAAGACCTTCTGTGGGTACGTAGTCTTTCTTTTAATTTTTAAAAATAAATTTTTGTTTAAATACATCATTATAAAGTATGCCGAATATTTGTACCTCCAGTATTTTGTTTTATATTGTCTTGAAATAAAATAGTTGTACTAATAAAGTATAATTTCTTGTAAAGAGGGAAGGAGATGATAACGATATTAAATATTAAATAGAAAATAAATAGAAAGAAAACGCATGTTAAAATAATTTAAGTTTTAATACAGATTTTTTAGAAGATCTATTTTTCATGTGTTTTTTATAATATAATCAAATAGGACAAATATGTTTTTTTTACAAACGTTTTTGCTAATAAATAAATATGTTTGAGCTTTCTTACAGAAATTAAAATAAATAGAAATTGAATAAATATAAATATATATGTATAAGATTCTACAACTTCTCTCTTCTCATTTTATTTGATAATATATGGGCAAGAAATAGTTTAATAATATTACAAAGTAATATTTCAAGTAATAATCTAACATTAATAGACAAATGTATCTCATATTTTAGTGATGCCAACGCTAGAAGACCCAGTCCCGGGATGGATAGATAACGTTTATGGTCCAATAGGACTTTACGTTGGTGGCGGAAAGGGAGTAATACGAGTAGCCTGTTGTAATAAGCATGTTACTGAAAATTCAGTGCCAGTAGACTTTGTCATTAAAGCTATAATTGCTGTATCTTGGAAGCTAGGATTAACCAGGTATAATTATCAACGCATGCATTTTTAACTATATTAAATTATAAATACGATAGCTTATTTTCTCTATTTGAAATTATATCAATACATGTTTACAATATGGTTATATACATTTTGTTTAAAATATATTTAATCTATCTTATTAATTCAAGTAAAGTAATTTTAAATCGACCAAGACTGGCAATATATAACGTCTTTCCGATATAAACATTGAAAAACTGTGAGCCAACTTGGTTTGTCGGATTCACACAGCACTATCTTATTAAGTCTAAAGAGAAATGCTATTAGCGGAATACTAAGCCTATGGTTGCAGAAGTTAGAATCGTGCAATATTATGCATTTAATGTATGAAATTATTCAAAAATATGATTTTTACTACACATTTGTAATGCGAATTTCGACTATTTAGTGTCTTTTCAGTCTTACGTTTATTATATTTTTTACTTTTTATTGAAAGGCTTGCACTTTAGATTTTGAAAACATATTCTTTGATAAAATTATTTACATCTTTAAAAGAAACTGACAATTTTTAAATAATTTAATAACTATTTTTGTATGTTTTTATCTTTTTGCCATTATTTCGCCGAAACATTTTATAATATTACTACTCTTTAATAATATTTATATGTGTTAGCACAATTTGACATTTCGTAAGTATTAGTCTTCTTTCTGAAACTCAAGATTATACAAAACTGCAGATTATACGAAATTCTGTAAGTTGTAAATTTATTATTATTTATTTTATTTAATAATGTATAATTTTGTTTATTATTATACAGATTTACAGAGAGTTCCACACCTTTTGTTTTAAACTGTACGACTCAGAAACACATGACTCATCAAAATGTTATAAGAACGCTATTCAGTGTCACACATGAGACACCTTTTGAAGGAATTATCTGGACTCCTAATACAATATTGACCGATAATTTCATTCTGTTTTACATATTAACGATATTATGGCATATTTTGCCAGCTATGTTAATAGATTTCGTTTCAAAATTCTTTGGACGTCGACCTTTGTAAGTTTCGAATTAAATATTTAACTATAAGCTTAGTAAATTCATAATAACTAAATTTCTGCATGTATTTAATTTAATTGACGGATTTGCTCCGCAATAATAGCAAAATAATAGTTTTTTTTCCAATAAAATAGTATTTTTATTTAATATTAGTCTAGAAATTTATTTTACGTATTGTTTTTCTTTATCTAGCTATCTTTTCTACATATATTTAGATGAAATTTTTATACTTAACAACATATCTATATAAATGTTTTTTAAATATGTTTTTTAAACATGTTTCTTATACATTTATTTTATTTTAATCGGACTTTAAAACTTATATGTAATATGTTATGATTGAAGCTGTGTAGTTATAACTAAATTATTAATGAGTAATATTAAAATTAGACTAATGCGACTGATGAGAAATCTGTACGTGGCCAATCGTGCTGTAAGTTACTTTTCGTTCCACGAATGGAAATACAGCAATACGAATATGTCACCTCTGATGTGCTCAATATCACCTGATGACCGGGATATGTTTTTAATGAATTATTCCGATTACGATATTAGACATTACTTGAAGTAAGTTTATTATATTTTTCATTCTGAATAACGTTTACACTGAAAATAATTAAAGCTAATAAATATTTGTCTTACGATATGAAGGATTTGTAACGTGGGTGGCAAAAAGTTTCTTCGTCACGAAGACATGAATCGATTGGATGCAGCCAAAGCACACAGGAACAGGTAAAATATATTATAAACAGCATTTATTATTATTTACACATTTTTATAATCATGCATGGCATTTAAATGCTTGGCTCCTATTAGATAACATATAATCGCAATAAAAAATAAAAATCTTCTCGGAAACGAATCTAGTGTATAAAAAGTAGATATACATATGATTTATAGTTATAATTATGGCATCACACTTTAGATAAATATGTCGAAACCTCAAGACTTTTATTGCAAGTTTAATATATTATTTATTAATTCAGCGATAGAGTAAGATATTTGTAATAATTACTTATATTAATATTAATTATAAATTATATATGTATACTATGAATGAATATTGTGTGATCTAAATATTTTAGAAAGAAGCGAGAAAAAGCATTAATATAAAATCTTTAGTACATATTAAATATAATTTATACAAATTTCTGTTTATAAACAGAATAATTCAAATAATTTTAATATGTACAATATATTAATCACATTTATTCTATTTTTAGAGTATATCTGTTCGTTACATTAGTGGAAATTTTCATCTCTATTGGTGTGCTGTGGATATTATATAATTGGATGTATTCTACTAATACAGTATAATAATGTTGACTTATCCATACTGCGTGTAGAATAAACTATAATTTATGATAATTAATCACATATATCGCATACAAAGGAATTATTTATCGGACAATATTTCTCTTGGTAGACTTATTGTATACTTAAATTAACAGGGATATTTTACTATTTAATGTTAAATATTATGCATATTTATGTATATAGGTACAGACGGTATCAAATAAAGTGCAATATGCATTGAAGTGGAATCGTGTATGTTTCTTGTATACAGGATGAATCTAAAGTCTGACAGCTCATCCCTGGATCTCGGAAACAGCTTTAGATATGGAAAAACGTTTCAGACAAAAGTTGTAGGATATTAAGGGGGACAAATAATGGAAATATGGATTTGACCTTAAGGGCCAGTTCCACAAATGTCGGTTAACTCTTAACCT
>NW_020223410.1:0-20693 GCF_003070985.1 Temnothorax curvispinosus | reverse complement strand
AAAGAAATTGTATAATTGGTGCCAAAAAATTTCTTCTTCACGAAGACATGAATCGATTGGATACAGCCAGAGCACACAGGGAAAGGTATAAATATTATATATTACTGTATTTGGTATCGTTTATGCATATTTACATTTATGTGACATTTGAAATTGGCTATCAAGAGTTGTGCAATAATACTAGAGGTAAAATATTTGTTTTCTTTTCTCGAACACTAACAGATAAAGCAATTCCATTATGTAAAAAATAGCTGTATAACTTGATAATCACACTTTAGAAAATGTTGACAACTTCGAAGCTTTAGTTAAGGATTTATCTTCTTTGTTTATCTCAGCAAAATAGACGCTTTTAGTAATTATAAATATATTAATCATAAATTATATACTGCTGTTGATATGTATGACGTAAATAATTTAGAAAATAGAAGAAGCAAAAGTTATTGACATAATAGTATTAATATTATACATATTGTGTAAGATATGGAATTAACATAATTTATTGTATATGAGGCATAATCGAAACAATTAAAATATGTATAATATATTAATTTTATTGTTTTAGAGTCTATCTATTTGTTAAAATAATGAAGAGTATGATCTCTATCGGTATACTGTGGATAATATATAAATGGATCTGTTGTTATACACAATAAAATCGCTGATTTGTCCATATTGCATATGTAACAATTTATAATATAATAATTAAACGTATAATTTATAGGCTACAGTAGGAAAATAATTTCTTTATGCTAAAGATATTTTTCTTTGTAGACACCTTGTTGTATGTATTTTCAAAATAAAGAGTATAAGTTTTAATGATAAATATTATGCATATTTATATGTTAAAATGTATTAAATAAAATATTATTTGGATGTAGAAGTAGAGTATAGGTATATTGTTAATGTATTTCTAATGTTTAATACAAGAAGAAACTCGAAATTATATGCGTATACTATAACAATTGTTCCAATCGTTTATAAAAAGACGTAGTTCACAATATATGCAGATAAACGTATTAATATGGATGGAGGAACTTGCTCTTTCAACCTTCAATGTCATTATCATTAAGATAAGTTCTATGTCATTTCCTGTATTCAATTTCTTAAACTCATTCACGTTTTCGCCGTGTATCGAAGACAAAGTGCTGTGACTTTTATGTTTTGTACCTTGCAAATAAAAATTAAATTAATTTTATTTGAATTTATTTAAGCCGATTTTCAGATATCTTGCATTATTTCTGATTACATGCCTGTCGACACAGCCGTTTAAAGCAATGATAGCTATATAACTTGGAAACGTGGAATTAAAATGTAAGTTTGACTTTCGTAAAAATATATTACTTTTTATTGTATGATTTTCTGAAATGTTAGTAGAAGTATTACGTGCATTCGATTTATACTAAAATTTATAGCGTATTTTATGCTTCATTGAGGATAAAACGATTGACGTCTATAACTACTTATCGAATCAAATGAAGACCGTAGACGCACAGAATATTGTTCGCATATAGGCCTTATGCTCGTTCTAGACTGGAGGATAAGCCAACTCTCAGCTCATCCGAGTGAGTGGTGTAGACGGGTAAAAATCTATAGTTTATGTATAGTTTATGTCACGTACACTATAAAAGGCGGATGAACCGAGAGTCGGCTCATCCTTCAGTCTATAGAACGAGCATTAGTATCACGACGGACGTCCCTATAGATAAATCTGTAGTCTTCATACATATGTTAAGTTGAAACATGATAAAGAACGTGGCAAATAGAGATATATCTAATACATAGCATAACTACATTATATAATTTATTATAAATATATGATAGAAAATAGTAATATTTACAATAAAGTGACAAACACATACGCTCAATAACAGCAAACCTTATAAATCTACAAGTCGTGGAGTCAATCTCCGAGCAAACGAAGAATAAATGTCAATTTAATGTAAAAATTACATTTAATGAAATTTGATACAAGTCTATAAACACGTATACTGGAAGATATCATTTATTCGTTTCTCTTGAAATTAATTCTTAGGATGACATATTGATTACATTAGTACGACCTAGAAGTTCTGCGACAGTATTGACAAGTTTGAAGGAGACGTTTTTCATCAATATACGGCTTTTGATTCCGGCATTATGTAGTGCCAATTGATATAGATCAGCATAAAACTATTAAAAAAACATTTTCAAGTTATTTTATATATATTATATATATATTTATTTAATTATCCCTATTACATTTATTTCTCTCGTTTATTATTTCAAGGAATATTACAAGGAATATTACAAACTTTATATTCTTGTATATGTAATATCGTAATATTTCTTAGAAAGTTTACATGCTATACAGCTAAATAATAAATTTACATTAACTTTTATTAACTATTTTTCTATATATATCGTCTCCTTGTAAAATTTTTGGAAATATTTATAAGGTAATATATATATTTATGCTTAAAAAGTAGTTTCTGCTGTTTTACATGCATATATTTACATCTATTAAATTGTTAAAGTAAATTATTAATAACTGATAATTGATTATTCTTTGATATTTTAAAAATCTTGTGTTACCTTCGAATTCTCACCATCTAACGGTACATTGGAAAATTCCGAGCTCACTTCGGTGCAGGATACTGTCATCGTTCGCAAGGGAGTTATCAAAAGAGTTAAATTCGTTCGCTATAAGAATATTGAGATTTATATATGTCCATATAGAAATGTAATATTTTAGTAAAAAATTTAAAATATTTTTACATTTAGGCTTCACTATTTGGCACTAAAACTTAATTTTTTTGAATAAGCACGTACATATTCTCTTGTATGTGACAATATTTTCTCTTTTTAATGTCAGTTAAAAAACAAGAAGTAAATAAAAAACAAAACTAGAGCTGTTATTAATTTTAAATGACGTTGCAACTAGTTTCTAGCGCATTATTGTATTATTTCTCAATAAAACTAATTAAATGCTCTACCTCTTTTGCGACGCATCCATGGAGTTCTCTGGATTGTATCACGATTTCTCTGGAATTTCGACTAGCATTCCAGCGGGACCAGGAGAATGTATATGCTGTACAAAGTAGAGCCATACATTCTCGTAGATGTCTCTCAGTTACCGGATGCTTCACCGGAAGAGCTTTCACATAGCTGAAGGCATCTCGCTCTGGAAATAGATCGCATCCAGCGTCGCGCATTTTCTGCGAGAAAAGAAGGTATTCTCAAAGAATCACTATTTTTTATTTAAATATCTCTTAATTTTATAAAAGTAGTGCCAGTAATTCATTTATTGAAACTTTTTGCATTATTGTAGAAACAATTTAAGACCATTTGGAAAAAATGACAAATTTTTACTTCAATCAAAATATGCAGCTTCATGTATTCTCCAATAATCTCTTTAAGCGCCGTTGACATACCACCAGCCAGCGAATTTAAGCAAACCAAGTCCTCCTACGAAAACAAAAAAATGTTCTATATAGATTTCATAAAATAAGTTAAATAAAGAAGTACACCTTCATGAAACAATATTCTTTACAAATAACAAGCTCGTGTGTGTATAACAATCAAGGGTATAAAAACGACCACTGACGAGCAACAACGAATATTATAATTCAAACATAATTCCAACATTTGTTAATATATTATGTTTGAATTATAATATTCGTTGTTGCTCGTCAGTGGCCGTTTTTACCCTTGATTGTAATATTCTTTACATTTATGAAAGAACATTAATATTTCGCATTGTCTTTTATATCATTCAATATTTAAACTGTTTGTCTCTTATACGTCCATCATTCGCACGAAATTTGAATGTTACATATCTAGCCGACCCCCACTTGTGAATTTTATCAGCAATCTAAAGAATAGTATAACCTACCCTGACTACGAATTCTGCTTGAACGATGGCAGCGGACACATTGAGCACAATCCCACCGCGTGCATTTCTACCAATTTCAGGTTTAAGTTCCCAACTTTGAAAGGGAATGTTAATAAACTTAAAAGTAGCGAGGCCGTGGACGCCTAATCTGCCGGTTCTAAACGTCATAGTTTGCTTCTCCTCGTTGTACTTGATATCGTGCACATCCTGCGTAGACCATATTTTCCTCTCAGGTATCCAATGTGCCACTAATGGCGGTTCAAACCAAATAATAGAGCTGGGAAGCCTGTAAAGAAGTAATCATTGAAACGTGATTTGGCATAAGTATGAGATACAACTGAGATAAAAAATATTTGATTATAATAACGAAATGTAGTATACAGTTTTTATTACTTAACACGTATTCTATTCCAAATTATACATAATTATGACTCGTTATACTGCATTATATCTTGGTTATGTCGTATTTGTTATATTTTCGCTAAAACTGTTTATTTTTTAATTTTCTTATTTTAATATAGTGATAATTTTGGACTTATATTTCGCTATTATATTGCATCCGATTTTTTATTGTAATTAACTTATTTAAAAAAATGTACTTTAAAGTTACTAGAGCCAATGCCTCCATTGCGGCCTCCAAAGCTTTCATTTCAGCTTCGATTACTTCCGGTGTTCTTTCAGAATCGGGTGCCGGAGGCGGCGCCTTATACGGCTTGAAAAACGGTACGGATTTCAGTTCTTTAGGAATTTGCACTGCAAAGAAGATAATGTTAACATTCAAAGACAAAACATTACATGATATAAGTCATTATAAGTTACTGTAGTTAAAATAATTATTGCTCACAAGTGGTGAGCGTAATATTTCTTCTCATGTCCTTGGGTTGCGGCGGTTGATAAACTAAATCAATGTGTAATGCACCACCGAGTATTCTGTATTTTCGCAAATTTATTTCCGTCTTTTCGCAGCGCGTGAATAATAATTTTTTAATTTCCTTTCGCGTTTCATCTGAAAGAATAGAAAACAATATTATTCTCGACGATATAGCTTCACTGTTATAATAATTTCAATTTTTTAAAATAAAATATAATAAGCAATCAATAACATTAAATAAATTAGTACAGCAAAGAATTGATTGTCACAAAGTTGAACGTTTAATTGTTCCAACCCATATCAACAGAAAAAATTGTCTTAAAAATGTGTTAGTTTCTCCTTTTTATTCCTTCCGTTCTTATTATATTTATATTGACAATGTTATGGGATACTAAATATAACATAGGAAGTAATTCATTTTAACATATTTTTAATTACTGTCTTCTCAATGGGTATATTGAATTTAAGAATTCAAAATTTCAATAAGTATATCAACCACCTATTGCAATTGCAATTTTTACCTTCTCTTTGTAGAATTATCTCATCTGGTGTAGGTAGATACGGTAATTTTTCTGGTTCCTGTTCTGGTTCCGGACGTTTCGCTCCTTGAATACCCGGCTTCTTTGGCTGTTTCCCTTTTCTTTCGGGCTTTGTAGGGAGTGGGACTGGTGGATTCTCCATTCTCTCAAGTATAGCTTTCTTTTCCTCCATTCGAAGACGACGGCCATCGACCTGCTCCTCTCGTATTTTCAATTTTGTATTATACTCGTTTTGACAATAGATGAAAAAATCTGAAGCATGCACAAGAAGAAAGAACTCTAAAACACTCGCATTTCTTCATAGAAACGTAAATATCTATAATATATTTACATTTCTACATAGTATAATACTTTTATACAACACGTTTTCATATGTTACACGTTACATATATATGATGTGGACATGTGATATTATTCACAAAAAACCGGTGAAACCTGTTCATTGTTACTTTTATAAATTATAATTTATTATTTTTGTTAACTTATATTTTTTGTTAATTATATCTTAATTCGTTGACCATTTTCTTTTGACAAGTTTTTCAAATTTTATAATTTCACTATTATATCTATTAATTTTACAATATCACTTCTTGACTTAGCGTAAAAAATAATTTTAATTTTTATCCAAACTAATAAATAAATAAAATTTATAAAAAATATTGTAAGTTGTACCTATGGAATACATGCTCTCATATTCCTCTGGTAGTTTTGGCATGACGTATGAGGTCGCGGAATCAGAGTAATGGTCATACTTTACCCATAATGCACGTATCGCCATACAATAGCAATCTATGTCTATGGGCATTTTAACAGTCAACTCTATTTCTTCAAAGTGAACTTCAATAGGTTTTCTGTCAAAATAATGCAACGATAATAATTGTTACAAGTCAACATCTAACAAATTAAGTTAATATAGCACATATAATATATAATATGTCACAAGAAACAGATCCATTCATATTATATATGTTATATATATATGTGTATATATATATATATATATATATATATGACACATAATATATGTAAAATCATTAAATGTTAATACGTACCGATCTTTTTCGGTGACTTGTTTAAGTGGAATAGGCAATTTTATTAAAGCCCAAATGCAACAACTGATTTGATCGGAAATTTTAGTGTATCTCGCCGTTTTTATGCTCTCGCGGACCATATCCCTTTCTATCTGACGCAAAAGTGAATAACACGCCGCGTCTATCCATTCTTGAAGCTTATCACGAAATCGTTGTCTGATCTGTTAAATGTTTAACTTTAATCTTTTTACATGTGTAAGTATAGTATATGTATAGTAAGTTGATCGAATATTATTGCTTACCATCTTACATTCAATTATATAATCTGGTGAGCTTGTTAAAGAGAATCGTATTATTTCGTTGAGTTTTGTCAACAACTGTGAAGGAAAATATTTAATTGTTATTTTTATGATAGGTAAAAATAAAGACATTATAATTACTACCTCTATTTATTGAATTGATTATGACGTATCAAATGTAAATATATCCACCTGTTTATTACACTTTTACAAATTAACAATTGTCTGTATTTAATTATATCAGAATTACTGATTGATTTAATTATTTAAAATTTACGTACATAGATGATAATATTGTATTTTGTAATAAATTTGTCCATATTAACTTTCTCGTCTTCCATTGACCACAAAAACATAAAAGTATTCATTTCGGATAAACTGCCAGGGTCTGGCAATCCATCGCAAGTCATATATCTAGTCCACTGAAAATAATTGTTTCTTTATAATTGAAAGTATTATGACTTTGCGTGAGTTATGTGCAAGAACCTGTTTAATAAATCTTATAATTCAAGCTTAATTCAATTTTTGTTGTTCAAAAAGTGATTTAATAAATGGTTACAAAACTATTAATAAATTCACTATATACATATATTAACGACATAAAAAAATGTATAGCACATAAACACTTCATATATTTATTTATTATAAATATGCGAAAGAGATAGAAGAAGGTAATACTTACATTTTCCTCTTCTTCGGCAGCAGCTAAATATTTTCTAAATGCATTTTTGTAATTGTGAAGCACGCACAATGTCTCTTCCAATTGAACTTTTCGCATCGCTGCTTCTTGTTCTTCGAGCAGTATTTGTCTCTCCGTATTGTACTTTTCCAATCGAATCTCTTCTTGCATATCTTTAATCATCTGCAACCTTTATTAAGAACATTTTATTAATATGTTAGTAAAAGCTTACAGTATAATGTACGTAAATATTTTCATGTATCAACACGCATTATTGATATCATTAATTTAAATAAATCTCTTAATGAATAAAAATAAGTTGATCGATATTTTGTATTAAATGTATTATGTATTAATATAAAGAAAAATTAACAAAATAAACAATCAAAAATTGTTTTTGTTCTCTAGTTATTTGAAAAGCTACCACCATACCAATTATATTACGCTATTACATTAAGTGTAAATTTAAAAAATAATTATTGATTATTAACTTCTGTGTTAATTATTTTATTGGACTATATAATTTAACGAATCAAACTTAATTTATTTTTTTCTAATTAATTGTAAATAGCCTTACTTAAGTCTTTCAGCTTCAGCGGCCGCAGATGCCGCTTGCTCTTTCTCCAACGCTTTGCGTGCTTTTTTAGCCATTGTTTCAGTCTCTGGAGGTTATTTAGGCTAAATCGATCGAACGATATAATTATCCTTTATTTTAATAAAATTTATATGTAAAACGTGCGCAACAACTGATATCTGTAAAGTAAAACGTCCAGTATTTTATGTTAGTTGCGATATTTTGTATTGCATTTATAATGTTCTACGTATTTGTATAAATTGAAAAATATTAAATAAGAGAACAACAATAAATGTAATTTTATATTTTTTGGGTCTAAATAAAAGATGAATAGGAATATAACAAGACATGCTTCTGCCGTTAATTTAAACGATATTTCTAAAAGATTAAAACTAAATAATAATAGTAAAACAATACAGAATATTAAGTACTATTAAAATTAAGTATCTTTCTATGTATCTTTTTTATGTTTTTTCTTTCAATATAATAACAACAAAATACATTCATATAAGTAACATGGATAATAAATTACAATTATATATACAATAATATTATTCGAAATCTTAGACATTATATAATAATAAATTTTAGATATATTACATGGTAATAAATCTTAGATGCATTATATGGCAATACAAAATACAGTACAATAATACAAAAATAAAGAAAATAATGTTTCTAGGTGACGTTTAAAAATGTATAAGCTAGGTTATGAGAACAGAATTACCTCTCTGTGTCGCACTCTTTTCACGTAGTTAAAACAAGCTGTGTGTAGCTGCCCCCCTCCACTATTAAAAATTTCGTAACAACCATTATTATTCGTTTTGTTGGTAGTGTTTGGTAGTCCATTCTCGATGATCAGTAGTCAAAATTGTAATCAATAATATGAGAAGAAGACATACTAAAACAAATTAATAGACAAAAGTGTGAATATAATTTTTATTTCTATAAACAACATATTTCGATTGATTTAAATAAATTAATGCAAGAACAGCAAACATGCTGTTACAATAGTGCCCGAAAATAGAATATTATTGTATAAATTATGTTACAACATACATAAATGTTTACAACTATCTCATTTCTGTAATGTATTATGCAATAAAAATATAATGCAATGTGTTATTGCATTATATCTTTTATGCTATATCATGAAGCAAACGCATATTATTACGTATAATGTGTGTTTGCTCTTTCAACTTTATATTGCACATCATTTCCTGGTTCTAGCATAGTGCATAAATAATTATAAACATTTATATCATCAACGTTACCTGCAATTTTATAGACGTAATAAAAGCGACAACGATTTGAAATGCTTCAATACCTTTGTTTTGCGTTGTGTTGCTAAGTTGTTATAAGATTGCTCATATATTTGCTTTGTTTTAAAAATAAGATTTTAAGAAGATGATGACAGACATGGATCCAGCCAAGTCAATTCCTGCATTTTACGCCGGACAAAGTATATTTTTGACAGGTGCGACAGGATTTCTGGGTAAAGTGTTTGCCGAAAAAGTATTGCGGTCTTGTCCAGATGTGCGTAAAATATTTCTGTTAATACGTCCAAAGAAAGAACTAAATATTAACGAGAGACTCGAAAAAATGTTAAACATGCCGGTAAGTTTGATATAAAAAAAACTTTTTGTAATAACGCGGTTCTTTAAGATTGTTAAGATCTTTAATATATTACATCACATTTTAACGTATGATAAAAACGAATATTTTTCTAAGTCATTAACGGAAGTTGTTTCTGACATTAACACTTTGTAAATAGTATGTAATAGAATATAGAAATGCATTTAAAATAAAATAAAAAGAAATACCATAGAAATTATTGCAATTATTATAATAAATCGATTTTATAAATTATAACGTTTCTTCTATTTAAGTTATTTGACAAATTGCGCGAAGAACGACCTTCTAATTTTGAAAAATTAGTTCCGATTTCTGGCGATATCAGAGAAAAGGGATTAGGTTTGTCGGCAGCAGACAGACAAATGTTGATTGAAAGAGTGTCTATAATAATACATGGAGCGGCAAGTGTGAGATTTAATGACACTTTAAAAAACGCCATATTTGCCAATACTAGAGCAACGAGAGATATTTGCATTTTAGCTCAAAGTATGAAGAATTTAAAAGTAAGTAATTTTTACTCAAAAAAAAAATAACAGTGTGGATTTGTATTTATGAGTAATGCATTGTATCACATGGTATACTTTAGATAATGTCTTGCGCAACAATTCATATTTTAATCATTTCTTCTAAGTACTTATTATAGTGTATTCTTTAAGTTTAATATAATAATTTAAATGAAATAAATTTAGGAGAATGTGGGTATACGTAAGTCTGATTAAAATATTAGAGGTACTTATATATATAAATTAATTCTTCTTTTTATACAAACCTTTACACATTAAAGAAAATTTTTTATAAATACTTACAATTTTCAAATAAATTTTTAATATCTATTAAAGGCATTAGTATATGTCAGTACAGCATACACAAACGTAAACAATCCATTTATCGAAGAAAAAGTGTACCCACCTATAGCTGATTGGCAGAAGACGATAGATGTGGCCGAGTCATTAGATGAGCATACTTTGAACATTTTTACAGCTAAGTAAGTTGCAAATGGAAATCGTGATTACAAACTGCAAATAGTTGAATATATACTAGAATAATTAATCTCCTTTGAACTATTTTTTTATTCACGTTGTAATTATATATAGATATTTGGATTACGCTCCCAACACGTATAATTTTTCGAAGAACCTAGCAGAGAGTATAATACAAGAATATTCTTTTTCCTTACCGTGCGCGATTGTAAGACCGTCCATGGGTACGTAACCTTTCTTCTAAGTATCAGAACAGTAGACGTAGCAAACAATAAATATATACATATTTTAAATTTTACTATATATTTTAGAAACTAATTTACTTTAATTTTTGCATTTATGTAATATAGTTAGTCAAATATATTGTTAAACCATATTTTTGCTTATAATAAGTAAATAAATTTGCTGATATTTATTATGAGAAATTACACTGAACAAGATTTGAAAATATGTTTAGAGGGCTTTGAGACAGCTTTCATTACTTTAGTTAATAATATATTGGCAAGAAATAGTTGAACAATATTAGAAGAATTAAGTAGTAATTTAACACTAATAAACAAATATATCTTATATATTTTATTTTAGTGTGTCCATCGCTAAAAGAACCAATGCCAGGATGGATAGATAACGTTTATGGGCCAATAGGAATGTATATTGGTGCCGGAAAAGGAATACTACGAGTAGGCTATTGTAATAAATATCTGAATGAAGATGTAGTTCCAGTAGACATTGTCATCAAAGCTATATTAGTCGTATCTTGGAAGATTGGATTGACTACGTATGATCATCAACGTACACATATGTGCATGCATTTATGAGTTTTTTTTTTTAATTTGGAACTGCATCACAATTCATGTTTATAATAAGATCTTATGAATCTTACTCAATCTATTTTGTTAAATTCAAAGAGGAATTCTTAGTCGCGCGCTAACGAGCCTATAAGTAACTATAGCCTATAAGATGGATGTAACTTGTGCAATATTCATACTAGAAAATAATTCAAAGATATAACATTTACTCAATATTAGTAAAAATTTCTACCTACTTCAATTCTTTTTAACTATACATTTTTTCTACTGTGCATTAAAATAATTACATCCAAAAGATTTTAAATGCCTATTTTTATAATATGAAATAAATTTATCTGATATGTTTTACTTGTAAAATAAGATTAAGAATATGTCCTGTACAAGGTGAGTTATTTTAATTTACCCAATCCAAGATTATTTTTATTTTTAATTGTAGAAAAAGATTCTTCAAACAAAAGTTGTTTGGTTTGAAAGGGGATATATAATTCCGATGTGAGTTATGTCGTAGATGTCATCGTTTTCAAGAAATTTCAAATCGACTAATTTCTTAAATGAAACTTGATTTTTTCTTGAGATAATAGTTGTAGATCTCAAAACATTATAATAAAACTTTCTTTCGTTAAGAATTTTCTAAAATGTTTTAATTTTGAAATATCTCGTAATGTATTCATTTTTCGATGACTTTACCTTAATACTTTTATACATAGAATATTAAAAAAAATTGAATAATAATATTAATTTTTACATTTGCAATTTTGCAAAATTGAATGCGTCTACAAAATGCAATTGAATATAAAAATAACTTTTTTTTTCCCAACAATCAATCTCGTTCATTATTTTACATAAAAAGAAATTGTACATAAATTTATGCGAATAATGTTATTAGGCAACCAAAATCCAGTCTTGACCTTAAATGGCCTTTTCTCTAAGTTGAATGTATATTATATCGATTCTATTTAATTTATTATTAAGATTAAAGAACTTTTTAAATAATTTAAAAAGAATTTCATTGCATATTTACATTTTAAAAACATAATTCAATAATTTGCCAAAACATGTTAAATAATTAAAATTTGTTAATAAATATTTTGTATACCGTACAATTCAAAATTTTGCAAATTTTTGTCCTAATATTGAAACTTGATTCAGATCTTACAAAACTTTATGTAAATTATAAAAACATGTTATTAATTATATTTAATTTTTGATTATATTTAAGTTATTAATTAATTTATATTTTTGTTTTTAGCTTTACAGGTTCTACTTTCGTTTTAAATTGTACAAACCCGAAACCCATGACACATCAAAATATGATAGAGTTGTTCTCTACTATAGCAACTGAGGTGCCTTTTGAAGGAATTGTCTGGACTATTAGCCAAACAACAACTGATAATTTTACTCTGTACTATATATTATTTATATTATTGCATATCCTGCCAGCTATGTTAATAGATATGATTTTGAACTTTTCTGGACGTCGACCTTTGTAAGTCAAAATCAAATACTTAACTAGTTTAGCAAATGCAAATTATTCATACATTTGATAAAATCGATAACATTTAGATGCAAATTAAAACAGTATACTTTCTTTTAGAAAAAATATATTTTTTTTGTCATAAATTAACGTTAATACTTTGTCTATATTCTTTCTCTGTCTCTCTCTTTATTTGTTTATCCAGTTCTTTTTTCTACATATAGATACATAAAATTACTTTTTAAAATAAAATTTTTATGTATAACTATATATTTGTAAAAATTATATACGGAATTGTTTTATTACGTTTTTCTTGTTGCAAATTTGGAATCTACATAGTTGACAATGTATCGTTATAACTGAATTGTTTTGAATTAATAAATAATGTGTAAATTAGTCTAGTACGACTGCAGAGAAATCTGTATGTGGTCAGTCGTTTCTTGGGATATTTCACATGTAATGATTGGAAATTCAGCAATACAAATAGTTTGTCTTTGATGTCCTCAATATCATCTGAAGACTGGGATATGTTTTCTTTCGATTATTCCGATTTCAATTCTGAGGAGTATTACAAGTAAGTATATTATATTTTTGATTCTAAATATCTAAATATATTTAAAATTGAGGTAATTTACAACCAATAAATGTTTATTTTACGATTGTATATAAAGAAATTGTACAATTGGTGCCAAAAAATTTCTTCTTCACGAAGACATGAATCGATTGGATACAGCCAGAGCACACAGGGAAAGGTATAAATATTATATATTACTGTATTTGGTATCGTTTATGCATATTTACATTTATGTTACATTTGAAATTGGCTATCAAAAGTTGTGCAATAATACTAAAGGTAAAATATTTGTTTTTTTTTTCTCGAACACTAACTGATAAAGCAATTCCATTTTGTAAAAAATAGCTGTATAACTTGTATTTATAATTTTGATAATCACACTTTAGAAAATGTTGACAACTTCGAAGCTTTAGTTAAGGATTTATCTTCTTTTTTATCTCAGCAAAATAAACGCTTTTAGTAATTATAGATATATTAATCATAAATTATATACTGCTGTTGATATGTATGACGTAAATAATTTAGAAAATAGAAGAAGCAAAAGTTATTGACATAATAGTATTAATATTATACATATTGTGTAAGATATGGAATTAACATAATTTATTGTATATGGGGCATAATCGAAACAATTAGAATATGTATAATATATTAATTTTATTGTTTTAGAGTCTATCTATTTGTTAAAATAATGAAGAGTATGGTCTCTATTGGTATACTGTGGATAATATATAAATGGATCTGTTGTTATACACAGTAAAATCGCTGATTTTTTCTATATTGCATATGTAACAATTTATAATATAATTTTTAATCATATAATTTATAGTCTACAGTAGGAAAATAATTTTTTTATGCCAAAGATATTTTTCTTTGTAGACACCTTATTGTATGTATTTTCGAAATAAAGGGTATAAGTTTTAATGTTAAATATTATGCATATTTATATATTAGAATGTATTAAATAAAATATAATTTGCATGCAGAAGTAGAGTATATTGTTTATGTATTTATAATATTTAATACAAGAAGAAACTTGAAATTATATGCGTATACGTTTCACGCGTATCGTTATCTATAACATTGTTCCAATCGTTTATAAAACGACGTAGTTCACAATATATGCAGATCAACGTATTAATATGGATGGAGGAACTTGCCTTTACAACCTTTAACGTCATTATCATTAATATAAGTTCTACGTCATTTCCTGACTTCAATTTCTGTCAAACTCATTCACGTTTCCGCCGTCCATCGAAGACGTAGTGCTGTGACTTTTACGTTTCGTTGCCTTGCAAATAAAAATTAAATTTATTTGATTTAAATTTATTTAAGCCAATTTTCAGATAACATTTACGTCTTTTTTCACTACCTCGTATTTGCTATCTCGGCTGTAGTTGTACACATTATTTTTACATGCTTTGTTGATTTTACTTCTGTTACGTTTGAACATGGAAAACAACGCGGCAGATGTGCATATTCCGACTTTTTACGCGGGCCGCTCAATCTTGGTCACCGGAGCAACAGGGTTTTTAGGCAAAGCTCTCATTGAAAAACTTTTGCGATCATGTCCTGACGTGGCAGAAATATTTGTGCTGATACGCCCCAAGAAAGGATTGAGTGTCAACGATAGATTAAAAAAAATGTTAAACAACAAGGTAAGATCAACATAAGAGTACACATACATGTTTACGCAATAATTAAATTATTATTGATAAAGAAAATTTGTTGACTTATAATTGTAAAAATGTTTAGAACTTTAATCAAATCAGAAACTTAAATCATATATATAATTCGTTTAGTTATGATTAGTAGAAATATTTTAAGAGATAATGTCCTTCAAAATTAGTGGATACCTTTTCCTATAAAAATAAGAGTTAACTTAAAAAAGTCTTTCAATAGTTTCGCTCAAAACAGTTTTTTCTTAAATATCACATTTAATGCCATATATGCTGATCACTGGTGACCAGCGCTGGCCGACGCCAGTAAAATATAAAAAATAATGTTTATAATTCTGTAAATATGTTTAATATTGCAATAGTAGTCGAAAGTAATTAATGTATTATTATGCACATTTTACAATTCTATTATATTGTATTATGTAATATTTTATCGAGATGTGTATCTAGTAGTGAAATTTTTACTTCGGCGTTATCGGAAATACCGACGAATTAGATTCACCATTCACCATGTTAATAATTTATGGAAAAAAATGCAGTGAAGTAATTTAAAATAGTTTTTTAGAAAGACGTTGTTATTAACTTTTTTCTTTTTATACTGAGTCAATGTTTCTATGTTAATCTCTTCATTTTTTAAATTTTCCTTTCTAATACCTAATTGGATTTTTTTTCTATTAAAATTAAGTGAAGTTGCAATATAAATATAACTATGCGTTATATATACTATGCGTTCTAATAATTGATATTAATTTAGCTTTTCGACCTGCTACGAAGCAAGCAACCGTCTGCTTTTGATAAGATTATTCCGATACTTGGAAATGTAGCTGTTGAAAACTTAGGATTGCTGTCCTCTGACCGGACAATTTTGGTCGAGAGAGTGTCCATAATTTTCCACGTTGCAGCTTCAGTCAGATTTGATGAACCGCTCAAACAAGCGATCTTTAACAACACGCGATCGACACGAGATGTTTGCATCTTAGCTGAGTCTATGAAACAATTAAAGGTAAGATTTTACTATTTTGTTTAAAATAAAATTTCTCGTAACATTTTTATGCAAGTGATTATAAAAATATATTTTTAAACAATAAAATCTTTACTAATAATCCTATATATTTGTCTATATATTTCAATGAAAGTTGTAAAGAAACTTTACACTTACAAAATTAAACAACTAACTGAAAAAAATGTTTTGTATGTGTGTACAAATTATAAAAGAAATCTATATCGTTGCAGACACAAATTCAATTTAATTGTTAAAGGTTTCAAACTCTTTACTATGCCCAAGAGAAAATTTCGTATAATCTATACGCATAATCTATAAGATAATAAGATAAACAGAAATAATTAGGATAAATAAAATTTTTTATCATCAATCAATTAGTTAACGTAGGACAGTAAAATAAGAAAATCTCTCTTTATAATCAAAAGAAAATTTATTTTAATTTAACATTTAATACTGTGGAATGTAAAAATTAGCTATGTGAAAGCAGCCAAATGCGAAGTGTACAAATTAAGACCTATTGTTTTAAAATAAATTCTCGAAATAAATAATATCCTAATATTTTATCTGCATAAATGATTTAAGGTTCTATTGCACGTTAGTTCAACGTATTCACAAACTGACAAGCCTGTTGTGGAAGAGATTTTGTACCCCTCGGAATATGATTATAAGAAAATGATTAAAGTCGCCGAATCCATCGACGAACATCTTCTTAGAATATTAACAACGAAATATTTGGGAACCATGCCAAACACATATACTTTTACTAAAAGACTGGCCGAACAAGTGATAAGCGATTTTTCCGAGTCATTGCCAGTCGCTATAATTAGGCCCTCTATAGTTGTATCGACATCGCATGACCCTATCAAAGGATGGATCGACAATATGAACGGCCCGGTCGGGATGTTGGTTGGTGGAGGCAAGGGTATATTACGTGTGCTCTTGTCTGACCCTTCCATCATGAGTGACTACATGCCTGTCGACGCAGCCGTTAAAGCAATGATAGCTATAGCTTGGAAACGTGGAATTAAAACGTAAGTTTGTGACTTTTCGTAATAAAATATTACTTTATAGTGTATGATTTTCTGAAATGTTAGTAGAAGTATTACGTGCATTCGATTTATACTAAAATTTATAGCGTGTTTTATGCTTCAGTAAAGATAAAACGACTGACGTGTATAACTGCTCATCAAATCAAATGAAAAGTATAGACGTACAAAACATGGTTCGGATAGGTCTTGGTATCACGAAGGACGTCCCTTTAGACAACGTCGTTTGGAAACCGCATACAACAGTAACAAAAAGCAATTCTGTTTATTTTATTTTGTTTTTGCTTTTGCACATTATCCCAGCAGTTTTCTTGGATACAATGATAAAACTGTCCGGGAGACGTCCAATGTAAGATTTATTGAAATATACAAATATTTATTTTATTTTTATGTATAAACTTATTATACAAAATTTGATTAAACTATGTAAGACGTTCTATAATTATTACATTTTTTGAATGCGGATATTTTGACGATAAAATTCAACTATTTCGTAACGAGATTTTTAGCGAAAGCGGTAACTTACCTATACTAACACTTTAATTTTGGCAACAATAGGCACTAATTGAATCAAATATTTTCCAAGAAAAGCAATTAATAAATATTTGAGGATTTAAGATATCTTTTAGATGTTTATTGTTTATGAATTACATTTTATTCCCTAAAATTAAGTTATGATATATGTAAAATAAAAAGTGTGTAAGTTTTCTTCTAGATACGAATTAAATAATTAATAAAGTTTAACATTACCTTGCTATTAGCTTGCTGAAATTGCAAAGAAAAATATATGTTGCCAACAAAGCACTGTCATACTTTTTGCTAAACCAATGGAAGTTCAAAAACGAAAAACTTCTCGCTCTAATAGATGATATCGGTAATCAGAAAGACTTTGAATACCCTTATAAAGACGTCGATATAGTAACATTCTTTAAGTGAGTGCTACTTACATAATTATACATTATTATGTGATAAAATTCGATTTTATCTTCAACATTGCAATTTTTATTTGCAGAAATGGCATTATAGGTTCTAAACTTTACTTACTCAATGAAAGCATGGATGACTTAGAAACTGCGAAACGTCACTATAAAAGGTAAGATGCATCGTAAGGAATAGAAAATAAAGTCTTACTGCATAATTGCAGATTCCTTGGTTATTTTCGAATCTGTTTTTGCGTCGCAAAATGTTATTTGATGCACTAAGTCTTTGCAAACGATTAAAAGTAGAAGATTGGTCACATATATTATAAAGTTTAAATCACACCAAACAAACACAACAAGTTTAAGAATCAGACATAATAATGTTAAATGCACTGCACGCGCGGGGCGAGAAAATTACATTATGAAATTAAAATAGCAGCAAGACTGCGTGTTAATAAAGGTAATTCGGAGCAATAGAAAAGCAGATGAAAAGTTAAAAGACATCAACGTGATGTCGCGAAGTTGCGTACACGTAGCGCTGTTTGGTCGATCACGGTTGCTAGCTGGAAATTAGGTCGTAATGTAGAAACATTCATAACTCGACAACCGATGGAAGCTTTCGCAACTTGTAGCGTCAGCCAAACTACATTTAGAAGCTCGTTAATTTTAGTTTTACTCAGAAAAACAAAATGTTTACTGACTTTTCGTCTATCAATTGCTGCGTTTGTTTGAATAATTATTAACAAATCATTTTTTTTTGTCCTGAGGAACAATACAAATTCTTACACGTGTAGGCAATCGAGCCGATTTACAGAGAAAGGATACAAAACTGATCGGTACGTTACGTATTTTCGGTTCGGTTGAATTTGCGAAAGATCGATGTATGTATTCTAAACGTCACGCGAATGTGCTATTGCCAGTTGTGTGTGACACTAAAAGAATGCGAGAATTTCATTTGGCATGCGCAAAAATCTTCAGCTGTTAGTCTTTAGACTGCCGACTACCCTGTATCTATATGATATATTTAAAACGATGCCGACGTAAATTTAGACACGAATGTGTAAAATCGTACAATTTTCTATATTCTGAAACGTTGTCCCATTACGAATAACCGTGTTTGTTATGCAATTCACCCACGAAAACGCATCAGATTAGACTCGGTCCCACTCGTACCCCGTGAATTATGACGGCTGGCGCGAAGAATTCTGCATACAGCAACTTCGAAAAACATCAATACTTTCACACAAAATGACAATCGGGAAGTTATTAAAATTAAACGGCTGTTATTTACTAAATAAATAAAATAAAATAAAAATTTTTAAAGTTACAATATTACAGTTATTTAAGAAAGTGTATTTGATAGTTTTCAAAAGCGCTTTGATTATTGCGCAAATTCAAATAGTTATTATTTCAAAAAGATATATCACTGAACTGTACAATCAGCCAATATCTATTTTCACATTTTACCTATAGAAATAAGTAATAAGTATTTTGCAAAAACAATAATTAATTTAAATAATAGATAAAATAATGCACAAATATAAGAATGCATTTAAAGAGCAACGCAAATTATTAAAAACGAGCAAATTATTAAATAAATGTAGGAAATAGTAGGTGCTTTTCATTTAGGGACACAACAAGTCGACATAAACATCGTTCTATCTTTCTTGGCATTCAATAAGTAACAAAGACAAAATGACACTTGTGTCACTAAATAGAAAGCACCCATCGCAGTGAGTTATTTCCCGTTGGTGTTATTTGCTACAAAAACAAAACTAAAATAAATAAAGATATATACGTATCAAATCGCTTTTTTCGCAAAAACAATTTTATTCTATATTGATTTATTTGTAAAAATTGCAAGTATTCAATATCACTTTCTTCAAGAAAGTAATTTTATGTAAATCTTGTTTCAATTTGTATGTAATTAGCTTGTTCTTATAAGAAAGCTGTATCGTTTATCCTTTTTTTTTAATCCGTTAACTATTGTTCTATCTTTTAACTGTCATTATTCGCTGTACTACAAAGCTCCGACAATCACCAAGTTTGATATATTTCAACTGCATTAAATACAAAACAATGAAGCTACATCATCTATCAATTACTGTAATATAGCTGAGATAATTCTGCACACAGTTGCTCTGTCTTGACGTTCTCGCCACCACACGTATATTATTGCGTATTTTTAACTTAGGTCTTTTTTTTATGTAATTGTACATACATTTACATTGCTAAGACTCTTGAAGCATTCACTGATGATTATGCGTTTGCATTTTAATTGTATTGCATTTACGCAACTTGCGGTATTTGCATATATAGACATAGACGTAAGTCACCAATCGCAAGATTTGCATTTCACGCTTGTTTTCCATATTTATAACTTGAGAGGTTGTAACTAACAAAAATGTCAAGTTTTATTAGCTGTAAAGGAGACACAAAGCTTCTATTTCAAGCTGCTCGCGAATATCAGTGCAAAGAAACTGTTACAATGTTACATCATAGAAATAGCTTCCAAAAAGTTCAAACAAAACGGTGATAATGCACGACGAGCTAGACACTTGTTATCACTAGCTTAGCATCATCTATCTGTTATAATACTTCGACGCTGACTCAGACATTATTAAATATTCTGTTAATTTTCCTTGTAAAATACGACGTGAATCTACGTCAACCGATCATAATTAACGTAATCAGCGTGATCGATATTCT
>NW_020223409.1:0-1332 GCF_003070985.1 Temnothorax curvispinosus | reverse complement strand
AGAGAGAGAGAGAGAGAGAGAGAGAGAGAGAGAGAGAGAGAGAGAGAGATATTGATATTGATATATATATTTATATGCCCAAGCAAAACTAAAGGGCAAAAAAGATAACAAAGCAATCATATACAAACATAAATAAAAGCAACAAAAACAAGAAACAAAAAACTTAAAAACTACTTATAATAACCGCAACTAAGACTAACGCAACTTAAAACTTATCGCATCAGCGCAACAGACTAACGCAAGACAAGAAAGCTTAAAAACTTAAAAGCTACTTATAATTACCGCAACTAAGACTAACGCAACTTAAACCTGATCGCAACGCAGCTAAGACTAACGCAACTTAAACCTAATCGCAACGCAGCTAAGACTAACGCAACTAAGACAACGCAACTCACAACCAACCGAATAGCACTTCACAGGCAAAACAAAGGACAAGCACGGAAAGAAGAAAAAGGAATAAACCGGTCACTCAGATTCAGACGCATGTAAGTAGGCACTAAGAAGACTCTTGAAGGCAGGAAGGGAAGATGCTGATTTTATAGTGCCAGGAAGAGAGTGCCAGAAATATATTGACGAAAACAGAAAAGAATTTCTGTAGGTGGAAGTTCTATGAGCCGGAATGTAGAAAGTTTGAGCAGCCAATGAAGCTAGTCGGTCAGATCGCTTCAGTGACAGATCAGGAGAAATAAACAGCTCACGGAGATACACAGGCGAACTCATATAAAGAATACGATATATCTGACATCCAAGAAAGTACAGCCGCCTATTCTCAACAGTGAGCCACTTCAGTCGACGTCTGTAAGGAGTAATATGTTCATCATACTTTAAATTAAAAATGAAGAGAGAGAGAGAGAGAGAGAGACTTGCGTTGCAAAATTATGGCTCTTGCACGGTAATGCCCGTATCACATTAGCGATTGGTAATTGCGTCTACGTTTGCGTTTACGTCTCTTGACCAATCAGAAAGTAGCTGCTGGCGATTGAGATTCGCGATTTCCATTTTGATTGGTCAAAAGACGTAAACGCAAACGTAAACGCAAGTGTGATATGGGCATAACGCTTGCCGCGCGGCGGAAGTTGGCGTTAGCCAACTAAATCTTTCGCCGCGCAAAAAAAGTTCAACTATGTTGCTCCTGCGTCGCTCCTTGCCGCGCGGCAAATGTTTTCGCATCTTTTGTGCGGGAACCATTACTTATCCGTTCCAAAAGCTTTTATACATTTCCGTTACAACAATTCCTCATTTGTTTCAAAAGCCCTCATTAAACCTCTAGGGCTTTATAGGAAAAGTAATTATTGCCCAATATAATTTGAAAGTAAATTGACAAATATCATT
>NW_020223408.1:33107-44667 GCF_003070985.1 Temnothorax curvispinosus | reverse complement strand
CTGGGGACCTATTATGGACTTGTTCGGAATGGATTCCGATCGGAATTATTCCGTTTTCCCTAGAAAAGACAACAGAAATCTAGGAAATAACTGAACAATTCCGATCGAAATCCATTTCGAACAAGTCCATAATAGATCCCCTGATCTTTTAACTTGAGGAGAGTGAGGCAGCAGTCGGCTAGAAGCCACTCAATTTGACTAAATGACTAACTTTGTCTCCTTTCTTCTTCAACTTTGTAATTGCGAGAGCGTAGTGGAAGCTAATATGTTACATATATATATATATTTTTATTAGGCGCCTAGCGGATATACACCAGAGCAATGGGCAGCTGCACAACAGCAAGGTTGGGCTCAATGGCAACAATGGCAACAACAATATCAACAATGGCAGGCACAATATGGTGACAAGGTATAATATAAAAATATATTGATGTAACTTACTCTTTTAAACATATAAATATAGAATGTATAAAAATAACTATATATAACGATAAATAAGCATAAGTAACATGACATAACATAATGAAATTAATCAAATTTTTGAGAGAAATTGGTATCAATAATTTTTTTTATCATTGAAGCACTAGCATTAGACCTATCATTTTTTTTATAAAATAATTATATTATTATATTATCGCAGGAATGTATATATACATAATGGATAAAAAATATCTTTAAGATATATAGCTTTTTAAAGCTTTTTTGGATTCTTATTATTGAGTAGTATAATGAGATTTTAATCAAAGACATTAATTTATATTTACAAAAAACTTCATACTTTTATATATAAATAATTTTAAATTTTAAGTATTAAATTATTAGTCAGTATATAATATAATTGTAGTACAAATAAAAGCAATATGTTTATGATTATTATTAGAAATCTCTTGTAACAGTTTTCTCTATTTTGGTGCAAAATTATACGAAACAAAGAGAAATATATAAATATATCTTTAATCATCTTTTATCTATTCTTTTTAAAATAATGTTAGGTAAATGTTGTAAAAGTAAAAATTATATGTATATATCTTAAAAATTGATGTATTCAGAAAATATTTAATATCTGTAGAAACATTAATAGTTTCAATTTATGAATTTCCATTAATAGGAAATTCTTTTCAGTATCAGGAGATGAAGCATTTGTCAGCGCAGGATATGAACTTGACGAGTCAAATGCAAGTGTCATCAAATGTGCAACCACCGCCTCTTCCTAAGGAGGAAACGCGACCTCCTTTGCCCCCCGCTACCACAAATACATATCAATTTACAAACCTGCCACCCCCGCACCAAAACAATCTTCCATTATTCCCCTCGAAAGAATCTGCCAATAAGACGATGTCGCAAGCGAATATAACAAATTATCCTCCGAATCCACCATTACCTACTACGAGCCAACCACCTTTACCACCTGAAATCGCCGAGAATAGGGAGAATGTCACAGCTGAAAAATCTAATAGTAATGTAATTAGTGAATCCAATAGTGGTAAAAAATTGAACTTAGAAGATGACGAATTGACCGAAACTGAGAAAACATTTGACGCACAGTTCAAACAGTGGGAAGAACAGTTTAATGGCTGGAAGCAGCAAAACGCTAATCATCCAGACAAGGTAAGTACTATTTTCAATATACATAGTTTATTACGAAATATTAAATAAATGTATAATTGAAGAGAGTAATTATTCACATTAGGAGACACATTTTCGATGAGGTTGATTTTGGTGTTTGTTGAAAAAGTAAAGATACCGAATGACTTTTATCTTATTTCGACGATTGTCGACGATGAATAATTTTGCAAATAATTTTGATATATAATTATATTGAAAATCTAATATTTACATTACTATGCTTTTTAATATTTTGAAAAAAATGCATTTTGAAATTTAATTATTAGTCGAAGTAAAATTAATGGACATTCTTATTTTTAATATAATATACATCAAGATCAACGTTAAAATAATTGAAAGCATGTATGACTTGACGTCACAAATAATTTAAATTGCACTTTTTATAGAGATTACATCGATATTTCCGTATTTCAGGCCCAGTATAAACATTACGAAGCAAAATGGACATCATGGCGTGAGAAACTTCTCGAACGGCGTGAGCAGATGCGCAAGAAACGCGAGCAACAGAAACAGGCTGCCGCGAAAGCAGAAGCTGAAAAGAACAAGAGCATACCTGGCGATGATAAAATACTAAACATCTTATCCAACACCGACAATCAGCGATTGATCAACAATCTATTGGGTATTGGGAAAACTTTGGGTCTTACAGGGAAGCAAAATATTCCCGCATCTTTATTGCCCCCGCCACCGCCTCCACCGGTGCCGGAAACCACGAATTCTAATAATCAACCTGCCACACAAGGGATGCAGCAAACTCCATCGCAAATGAACATGATTAGACCCGCAGCACCAAATTGGTCGAATCAACAACAATGGGGAAATCAACAATATAATCCCAGAATGGAAGCGCCGGGGTACGGTCCAGGAATGTCGACAATGCCTCCGACAATGCTCTCAACACCGGATGTTGGGCCACCTCAAATGACCTCGTCAAATTTTGCACAACCCCAGTTGAATCTGCCAAGTAACATCACACCAAACTTTTCACAACCTCCGCCAAATTTTTCTGGTAATAATCGAATGCAATTGCAAAATGTGAAAGCGCCGGGTCCAGCAAACATGAAAGATTGTCCTCCGTTTGGTTCGGCAACTAATTCTTCAAGTACGAATGTGCGTTTTATGCATCCAAACGATCGACCACCTCACAATTTTGACGGGCAGCCGAACTTTAGAAGAGGCGATCAGGAACGTTTCGGACGAGATAATACTAATCCAAATTTGCACGAACAAGATCAGTTTAGACCTTCTACTGATACTTTTGACAAAGTCGACGCACAACGTTTTAGAAGAGACGATAGAAGTGATTTTGGGAATAATCAATTAAATTCGCAGAATAATTTTAATCCAGATAATGATCGATTTGGACCAGCAAATGACCGTTTTGGACCAGGGAATGATCGTTTCAATAGGGAGACCAATCGGTTTGGACCGATGGGAAGTGATAGGTTTGCATCGGGAGGTGATCGATTCGGATCAAACAACGATCGTCCAGGATCTGATCGATTTAACAATGAATGGTTTGGACAGGAGGGTGATCGATTTAAACCTGGAAATGATCGACTCGAGATGGACAAGGATCGCCGTGGACCTGGAAACGATCGATTTCCAGATAATGAGCGACTTGGGTCGGATCGGTTTGTACCAGGTGGACAATTTGTTTCTGGAACTGATCGTTTCGACTCTAAAGATCGTTTCTTCTCTGGTAATGATCGATTTGGTTCTAATAGCGAACATTTTCGTCCGAACGATCGATTTGGTAGAGATAACGCAGATTATTTCGATCCAAAAGATACAACTGATCACAGACGAGACAGTTTTGGTACTAATACTCGAAGTTTCAATAGAAATCCATCATTTAGTCCGCCGAACGAGCTACCGCCAGAACTAAGGAAACTCATGGAAAAGCGAAAAGCAGCAGGGGATGTATTCAGGCCAAGTTTTATTGATTCCGATAAAACCACTAGTGTTGGTTCTCTTAGCGAGAGCTTCAAAAAGATTACCGGTGACTCACCCTTTAGAAGCTCCTTCGATTTTCAAAAGACTCCACCAAATCGTAGTGGATTAGTAAGTAGTGGACCATCAAGTTTTCAATCACATCCTTCCGACTTGGGACAAATTTCCACTTTGTCGTATGGACCACGTCGTATGGATCACCTTTTCAACCGCGATAACGAACCTCCTTTCAGAGGACATCCAGACAACTTTGCTAAACACAATCCCATAGATCACAATGAACAAATAGGGAAGAATATGGAAACCAGACCGCATCCCAATCAGTCTCAGCCAACAAATATTCAGTCTCTAGATGCAGTTAAACAATCTGAAAAGATTGAAACTGCTGAGTCTGATTTTCCGCTGCAAACTGGTAATATTGCAGATGCAAAAGAAACAGAAGCGATGCAAACGAATGAGGCTAATGATTCTACTAAGCAAAACGACACCGTTACTTTGGATGGCTCGAAGAATAATAATGGGGCAATAGAGGTTATAGTTATTAACGATGATAATCCTTTGAAACAGGATGACAAGCAATCTGATAATCAAATAAAAAACAACACCGAAAAAGTAAATGAATCTAATAACGATAGCATTATTAAACAGCCTGAAAGCTTGCCCTTCATGGGTGAAAATGATTCACGGCCAGTGGATTTGAACATGGAACCACCACCGGAGCTGCCCAATTTGTGCCCTGTTTCTACGGACTCCAGTCAAAATGTGCCGTTGAATCCGAACAAAGATTTTGATAGAAAGGGACCAGCTGATAATCAGTTTGATATGCGTTTTAATAATTTTGGCCCCAAGGGGATGGAATTTAAATCTGGTGTGCCATTTGGACCTCGGGGACCGTCAATGTTTGGCCCTAGAGGTCCTCGCGCGTTTCCAACTGGTCCTCCGTCAGGTCCTCCTCCACTTTTATCGCAAAGTTCTATGGATATACAATTGGGCCCACGAGGTCCCAAAGATGATCAACTTGGACTTAATGTACCTACTGAAAATCGATTTAGCCCTAGAAGATTCATTGAAGAGCAATATGGTGATCGAGATCGCAATAATGAGTTATCTGAACCTCCAAATAATGAGAAATTTGATCCACGTGGCCCGGTAGACAAGTCAATTGGTCAGTTTGAACCTCGAGCGCCGGTAAATGCAAAGTTCGGCCTGAGAGGACCCATTGATCGACAGATTGGACCAAGGGGACCAATTGATTTACCATTTTTACCGCGAAATCCTGGTCCATTTGGACCCAGAGGCAACAATTTGCAATTTGGCTCTAGAGGAATTAATGATCGTTTGGATTCCCGAATACTTTCCGAAAGACCATTTGGTCCGCGAGGGCCTAATGAAGGATCATATGGTTTTAAAAGTTTTAGTGATGCACTTTTCGGTAAACGTCTTTCAGACTCGCAGTTCAGCGCTATGGGATCTAATAAGTTTGATAAAACGAATGAGGTACCGTTTGATAAGAGACCTCCTTTCGATGACAGTGGATCTTTTGGTTTTTCTGACGAAAGAACTCTTGGTTCTCAAAGATCTAATGAAGGTATGACTGGTCCCCGTGGTTCTAATGAACCTATTTCTCTTAGTTCAAATGATGCTCTGCTTCCACCTAACTCGAAGAATTTCAATGTGAACCGATTTGAATCCCGAGATTCTAACAGTGGACCTTTCGGATCGTCGGACTTCAAAGCGAAAGGTCCGATGACTGATTCAACTAATGTGAATTTTCCACCTCCAAGCGATTCTTTGCTCAGTCGCAGCGATTACATACGTAGAAACCCCTGTATCAGAAAAGAACAGTTTGAAGATAATATTTTTGCTAAGAGGGCCAGATATGAAAACCCAAAACCGGGTGAAGAATTCAATAGAAGTTGTCTGGACAAAAATCTCGATATAGAAATGCGGAAAGGTAACACCAGTGAGTATGTTAGACGTATACCTGATCTTAATAAAAAAGAATTAGATACTGCACCTCGTCCGGGATACGGACCGAACGACACTTGGAAGGATAAGTTCGGCAACATTCAGAAGTCCGATGCAGAGCAACACAATATAATCGACAGAAACGTTCCAAATAAGTTCGACGAGAGATCGAGGATCGAACCAAAGGTGAGTGATTACAAGTCGCGATATGGTGAATCCCCGACTGGACCCGATTTCCAATCGAAGCATGCCTCTAATTTATTCATGAAACGATCTCCATTAAAGGGTGGTCAAGAATTTTGCGTACAGAGGCAATTTAATTATAATCACGGCGAAGGTGATAAGAAATTCGTTGAATCGCTTCTCTTCACTCCGACGAAGGTGATTGATTACGGGCACGTATCTCGTCCTTTGACTATGGATCAGCATCTGTCATCGGCCCAGTCCTTTGATTACGGTCATGGGAATTTAAAACCAGCAGTTAATCGCGAACAGCAACAGCATCATTATCCGAAGAGAGATTTTAGAAACTGGGTGGAGAATGAGCAGAATCTGAGGGAATATACTGAAAAGATGAGCAACTATGAAAATACCAAAGGACATAAACCGAGGAATTACGCGATGAATTACGAGATGCGCAAATCTGTGGATTATAATAAACGAAAGGAACATGATTGGCAATCGAATAAGAAAACCGACGAGGAGAAGAACGGTGATCGTAAAGAGAGAGGATATAATCCTGAATCAGAATCTCGAATTTTTGAACGAAATGATAATGATCAGAGCGACCGATACCAAAATGATAGAAATATTCACAAAGGTAATTTTAAAATAAATATTTATATTTCAGGAATATATATATATATAATACATTTTGTTTCAAGTAACAATAGAATCTTAGATAATCAGAATTTTTAAATAAATTGTAAAAAATTTTTACTCTAAATCTGAAACAGTAAATAGTCACTGATTCACTGATTCAGATTTAAAGAGATACTATTTTATTAATTAGTTTATAATTAGTTATATAAATATATAAACTAATAAACTATTAATTATTTGTTAACTAATGCTAATTTTGCTATTTGGCAATACTGGAATAATTTTATTCTTAATATTTATTATATATTTACTTTAATATCACAGTCTTCATGATAAACATGTTTGCGCAGTAATATACAGTTTTACTTCCTCATTAAGGGGATCTTAAAGCCGTTCGTATTACCGACCAAATTCTATATCTGTCCTTGTATAGACAATGATGATAGACAAGGATAGACATGGTTATAGGTTATAATTTCTTCGAACGTCTTATTTTTATTCCAGGCTTTCAATCTCAATTTCAAAGGTACGTTATTGTTTGTGCACGTCATCTGAAGGGTGGGAACATTTCATTTCGTACATATTACTTATACAACTGTTTATATTAGAAAATGAGGTAACAGCATTTTTAATTTTTTTCAATTATTACTAATTATTTTACATTCCCACCCTTCATTAGTACCTATACTTTACTCCTGTAAAAGGATTTTGCGATCTATAAAGCCGTTTCAAAATTAGACCTTTGACTGGAATTGTCGGTAATTGAGTCACTTTAGCATCCCCTTAAACACATGAAAAATAATCTAAATAGCGAATCGACAAATTACAGTCAAATATTTTCTTTGATCTGACCTCGTATCTAAAAAAAAAAAAAATCAACTTTCTGCTTGTTTAAATATTTTTGTGCATTCTTTATTCATGAAAATGGGCCCAGAATCATCGAAGATGTTTTTAAAACGTTTGGTCAAAGTTTATTAATTTATTTTATTAATTGTAATTGATAAAAGAATGTCATTTACAACCATAAAAGTGAAATGTAGAATACGCTTATAAAGTTTAGAGTGCTGATTTCGTTTCAACACGTACATAAATTGTACAATGTAATTGTACATTGAAACATTCAGGTGAACAGTTTATACTAAGTATTTTATTTTATCCATTATCTTTCTATATCTTTCAGATATAGAACGGATTCAAGAGACACGTGATAGTTTCCGAAGGGAAATGAATAAAGACAATGACAAAGATGATAATAGGTATTGTAGAAATATTTTATTTACCTTTTTGTAATATAAAAGTAGCTAATGATGTTATGTAAAATGAAGTTTGCGGCATATATGTGTTCTAAATGTATATGGCATTTTCTTCAGATTGAAAGGAAATGTTAACTGGCAGGAGAATTCAAACAAAAACGTCGTAGATACAAAACTACAAGAGATCAGGTATGTTACTTTTTGAGTCTGCAAAAGCTTTAATCTACATTTAATCTAATACTCTAATACGGAGAAAAAAGGGCAGTAAAGGATATTAAACAGAATTTAATTCTTAAAAATGTAATTTTAGTAAAAACAAAGCTTTCTCTCTATGAGGAAGCAATATAATAATTTTAGTAAATATATTTTCATAAAAGGAGATAAAGACAATGAGAGAGGGGAGGGGATACCTTCGATTAAATTTTATGTACAAAGTATTTATTAAATTATATGTCTATTGTTACGGATAAATTTAAATTACTAATCAAGAATTAATTCAGGAATAAACAGGTTTGATATCGTGCCAAATATAAAAAGAAAAAAATACAAAATTTAAAAAAATTAATACTATTTTTAACGATATTTTTTAGGAAATAATTTTTTTTACATATTTTTTGCTGGGGTAACTTTACTGATATTATTGGTAAATGGTCACCAATCATTTTATTAATAATATTGATAAATTATTAATATTATTGGTAAAATAATTGGTAAAAAAATCATACACCAATTGGTATTATAATCATTGATAACTAATTGATTACCAATGATTGATAAAATAATCATTTTGACTTTAAGTTAATGTCCTAGTTTGGCTATGGTTATCTTTAGATAATCATGACAACTGCGTCTGACAGATTAATATCTACATGTAAAAAAGATAAAATTAAAAACTAAATACAACGGATTGTAAAATAAAACATTAATTAGTAAAATTATAGTTTAGGCTTTTGTAATTAATGTGTTAGTCAGTGCACGTTTTTAGAGCACAATACATAAATATCTTTAGTTAGGATATATTTAGATTGTGACCTGAATCCCAGCAAAAAAATATGTCCAGAAACGTGCCTTATGGAAATATAAGTATTAAGGGATTTACGCCTTTTCTTAGAGGAAACGACAAAGGGAATAATAATGCAAAATAATGCAATATATTAAAAAAGAGTATTCAAACGTTACAAGAAAAGTTGATGAATGTTATATTGAAAATTAATAAATTTTATGTAGGACAAATATGTATTTGTTACACATTATCTGTTATTATACAACATAACAGAGAAATTAGTCCTAACGTGAAGTTTTATTCTATACTACTATGGAAATTATTCCCATAGAACAAAAATTTTTCTCCAAAAATCCCAAATTCCAATTTTTTACATAGCACCTTGAACTGTTTCCACTTGTCAGTGGTATTTTTATTTGTTACATTTACAATAGGATTACTGAAAGTAACACAAAAATTTATGAAGATGTGTTATGATCATTTTTAGTAGATCTTTTCTTTCAATTATACTTCGATAATGTTGGCGAAATTTGATGGTTTTATTAATTATATTTTATCATGTAAATATTGCGCATATGCAGTTGTGCATTTGCTGCAACATGATTTATGCTATATTTGTCGAAGTTTGAAAAAGGGATTTATAGATTTTTTAAGATGCCATGAGATTTATGAGCTATTTTATGTTCTATGATGTTTTCACAATTTTTTGAGACGGATATCTACATATCTGGGCTTGAGTAACCAAATAATAATTATTTCATGTAATTTTTCGGATATCCGAATGTCAATAAAATACTGACATAGCAGATATATCAAATTTAATATATCTGTGTTACAGTCAGTCTGATTAATATATTAATTACGCATAGGTATCAAATACTATGCATATACTCAACAAAATTTACCATATAAGTCTATCGATTATTTTTCATAATTTTTAGTATACGCCCTTTAATTAAATACTATATATATAATATAGTTTGATGAATGCTGTTCTGCATGTGTAACAGTCTTCTCCGTTTGGCGGAGCTATAAGAAACGCTTCTGTAAAAATGAATTTACTTTAAACAAATATTTGTGCCAAATTTTTATTAATGCTCTTAACATAATACATGTAATATGTATTTATACATATTATTACACATTTATATCTTACATATTATTACACACATTTTATTCTCTACGATTTTACCGCAAGATGGTTATAATTCTACGTCTATAACTCTAATATTGATTACAATAAATTTTTCTATTTTTATCTCTGATAAATTGAATTTCTTACGGTATAGCACTGATCTGTTAAAATTGTATTTGAAAATTTATTACTCTCTAGACATAAAGAGAGGATACGCATGTCGTTACTACTTATAATGGATATCTTATATCCGACGCACCGAGTTTTTTATAATATATAAATGATATTTATACCAAGTTTTTATTGTTGCTCTCATTAAAATGTTCATAATATGTCATTTTATTGTACCTGACAAATATCTCTCATTTTACTTATTTACTGTAAGATATTTGTTATTTTACTTACAGTATATCGAGAGATCTGTTCACAATAAGGTTCTCACATTTTATGTCTGACAAATCGAATTTTTTTCGATAAATGATATTTGTACTGAATTTTTATTACTGTTCATATATGATATGATATACAGCAGACATTTTACATATGGTATCGATATGTTTATATGGAATAATTTTCTTTTAAAATGTTCGATACACTCGTGGATACACACTTTTTAAAGCTAATAGTACAATTACATATGAATATTTAACGAAGGATGCGTTTGTTGCGAAATACTTTTTTCAAGTTGTCATTTACATGCATATGCAACTGCATAATTACTAAGAAGAATTTCTACAATACAAATATATATTTATTTGCATTTACTTGTGCTGCGCTTGTTATCACAAATATTACTATATTTTTATTATAAGATTATTTATATAAGATTGATTAGAGAATCCATTCGTTTTGTTTATTAGCACAGAAACAAAAAACGAGTGATTTTTTTCGATCAATCTGTAATGTAATTATTTATAAGTGTACGGTCACGTTTTTCTTATTTTATTAAGAGACAAATGTATGTTACAGCCTTTCTCTAGACACAAAGAAAGATGTTGCGGAATCAACTACGAAAACCTTGGAATTGGCAAAAATGCCAAATTACACCATGGTCGATGACTTATTGTGCCCACCGGGTCGCCAGAACAGACCACCAAAAATAGCTATCATCCTCAGAGGACCACCGGGCAGCGGCAAGTCTTTTGTGGCTAAACTTATTAAGGTACGTTATAGTAAAGGCTTAAATATATTATTACGTGTATTAACAAACATTAGTAAATTATCATGTGTGAAATATAAATATATTAATATATTAATTAATATATTACGAAAAAGACTCTATTTTTATATTCGACAACGTTTGGCTAATATCGTGACAATTCGACCATTTGGTTATGGTCAGATTAATCGTCAAGACTTTTTCGACAATGGATTTTGGTCGTTTCTAAATGAGATGCTTGTATGTAAGTATCAAAGATTAAATCAATTTAGAAACGACCAAAAACCATGGTCGAAAATAAAAATAGAGTCTTTCTCGTTTATTAATTATTGGTGAAACAAATACATATACTTTTCTGTTATTAATATATTACTTTGAATGATACATATTATATACTTTGAATAATTAGTTCAATTGCATCATTCTATACATTCTACAAATGTATGAAGATACATCTTGTTTGTTATACTATTTTCTTTATTTTCTTGCTGTGCAGGATAAAGAGGTCGAGCAAGGTGGCTCTCCGCCAAGAATACTGAGTTTAGATGATTACTTCCTCGTAGAAAAGGAAATAGAGACTAAGGATGATAATGGAAAGAAAGTCACAGTTAAGGTATAATACTCATGTTCCTGATAAATTG
>NW_020223408.1:11805-23107 GCF_003070985.1 Temnothorax curvispinosus | reverse complement strand
CAGTCGAATGAAAGGACGGCCGTGAGTACTTACATCAGGCATGTCTAGGATCTGGGAGCATATACTTTGTATGGGATAAACGCCCATTGATAGGGCGCGTGGTCCAGGACTGTGTGCGCCCTACACACCCGGTACCATTTAATCCGTCATTCCAGTGAAGGCAGCACAACACAAGACAGCACAAACACGTCAGTTACATCGATGTACAGTGCTGGGCACTAATGGTACCAATGCGAACTTGGCATTTGCCCACTGCACAAACGTTCCAAGGAGATTGGATACTTTTTTTTTGTAACGTAAAGTTACACAAAAGAATATGGGATATAAATACTACTACGCGTTTATACTTGATACGGATAGCCGCACAGAATTTCATATTTACCATCTTGGGACGTTTTAGAATGGTGTAAGATCCCTATCTTTCACTAAAATCACATTATGACATCAGCATTACGACATCGGAAGAGAAAAATCACGTAAATGTTTTTCTTGCACTATACATCGAAATAAATCAGGTTTCTTTGCATGCTACAACTTGTATTCGATAGAATTTACATTTATGAAATGTGCCGAAGACTGTTCTTTCGACCCATGGATTAGTAAATAATTAATCAATAAACTTTGATCAATTGTTACAATGACCATTTTTGCGCGGTTGATACGAATTTTTAATGCATTAAATTTGAATGCAGGATCTTTTGACAATGCTAAGAAACTTGTGATTGTCTAACAGAGCAGAATATTATATCTCAAAGTCTGCAATGAAAGTTCCTACGTTCAAATACTTTTCCCTCTGTAACCTGCTCGTTTATATCTTCCTCTTCTAATCACTTTATTTCATTACCTGGTGACGATATTAGCGAATAACGAATACAGATTCCCAATATATATTCGTTATAATAAAAATTATTCGCGAATATGATATAAATATTAAATATATTATACATATATATATATAATTATATATAAAATAGTTGTAAAAGTTGTAATTTTTCATTATTCGATTTAACATTTGTAATAAGTTCGAATACTGAAATATTTATAAAAAATTGAAATCAAATTTGTATTTATAAAGATATTTAATGTAATAGATGTTCAATGTAAAGATATTCAGTGTATTATTTTAAATTTCTTACTTCATATAATTCAATATAAAGCCTACCTTATATTAAAATCTTATATTAAGGTTATTAAGTATCTGGTTACTATATTATGTACAACAATAAAAATAAACTGCAATATATTTCAAATGTTTAACCGTTTAATATCCGCACATTGTTATTACATCGTAACCATATTGCTTCAAATATTCCGAAATGTTACAGGCCTCTTTAAGATGTTAGCAGATAAAATAGACGGCAATATTGATTTCCAATGTGAAGAGATGCCCTCGATTATATTAGGACAAAGGCAGAATGACCGGATTATTTTTTTACCATGTAGTAAGTTTAAGACAATTTTCTAAAAATATAAAAAGATAAGATAGAGATATATAATTTGAAAAAAATTATAATTTGTTCCACAATTTTTTATATTATGTATCTTGAAAATTAAGCTTTATATTCTTAATAATGTCCTTAAGCTTTATGTTGAATCCTAATGAAAGTAAAAGCCTTTTAATAACTGAAAAATGTGATTTTGATATCTGTTTTTTGTTGTTGTGTACTGGTGGAATTACAAATTCTTGTAGCATACATTTGAAAATACAGAAAAACACATAGAACGCAACTTATTGTTAGATGTTTTCGAACAACAAATATGATGAATGTGAATAAAGTTATATCTAAGGAAAGCAACTTCTAAAAGTTTGTATACCTAAATCAATACCTACTATAGAGTCACATTCCAGAAAACGGGGTTACTTATGAGTTTATAACAGATAACACTGAAAAGAATGAGATTAATACTAAACGTTCGCCAAGCGAAGCTTGATGAAAATCATTTAATAGTTTGATAATTAAAGATTCCGTTTTTTTATATACTTGTAACTTGTATTATACTTTCATGTGTGTCTGTATTATACTTTCACTTAGTTTCCAATTTTCTCAATTATAATGTATTAAAAATACAATAAATCCGTAACTTTGTCAAGAGACTACCATATCTAAATTGCAAACTAAAGCTTCAAAGGAATTAATTCGTTTTCCTTTTTTAAGGTTTCTGATCCCGTACAGCCATATTGAATTATGTTAGAAATGAAAAAAATTTATAATTTTTTCTTGTATATCGAAACATATTAACCTTTTTCGCACACCTCTAGTCATGTTTGATAGAATAGATTTATAAAATGAGCTAAAGAGTAGACAAGTTTAAATCTATTATTATAAAATACATTCTCGCTGAAACTGTATGGACGCGTATAAATGTTTGACACTCTCTCTCATTTATTAATACAATTAAACATAGTTTCTCTGGTATATTTTAATAATTTATACTATCGGACACGGAATGGTGGCATGCGAAGAAATTGATTTATCTCGATGTATAGCACAAGAAAAATATTTATACGGTTTTTATTTCTGACTCATAATCTAACACGGCTGTAAAAAAAGACTACGAGAGTCTTAAAGTCCTGTTAAGAGAAGGAAGAAGAAAGAATAACACGACGGACAAATAAGACAGTTACGTCTAAAAAATTCTAATCAATTCATTCAATCTTTTGATTATAAAAGTTCCGGGATTACTTTTTTTTTTAACGCTGATCTTGTGAGCTGTTATAGATTATTCATGATTGCAACCCGCACTGATACACGCGGAGCCACACTGAAAAAGCCAGCGAGAATTTCACATTATGCGTTGCAGTAAACATTGCTGACAAGAGTATTGGTTACTGCCGCGTTGAATAGTGGAAGATGTATTAAAGGAGTCATTGCGGATGGATAAATAACAGCAACAAAGCTGGGCACGACAAATGTATGGCGATGAGTGAGTGCGTGTAGAGTATGAATGTAATATAAATGATATCTGAGTATAAAGGGGAGGAAGTAAAGGTGGGCAGAGCACATGAAACTGACAACACATTTCCCAAAAAGATAATTATACGATACCCTGTCTTTGTACGTGTCTTCACATTCTTTCTGAAAACAAATGGAATCATTGAGAGATTCAAAGGTTTACCGAACCCTATAACTACTTTAACACGCTGGGCTGTACAAAGCGGAGATTGAAACCAAGTATACAAGATATTCAGTAAATTGCAATATAACCAACTTGAGAGAGCAATTTCTCGTAAAAAAAAAAAAAAAGAAATGGTTAAAAGAACATGTAAATAAATCTTTCAGATTTATCAAGAGAGATCGCTTTGAATATAAAAATACATTTATTTGACTTTGCATACATTGATACTTATATACATGTCAAACATGGGAATCTTTTGTAACAATTAACAAATAAAATAACAATTAAAGAGAGCTATTGAATTTTCAATGCCAGAACCATATCATTATATTCGCGGTTGCTGATTTCATCATTTCGAGAAATCAGCATTATTAAATAGATATATCTTTCTCTCACATTCAACCTATTTCTTTTTTTTAACATGTAACTAAAATAAAAAATATAATGTAATTATCGAATATCGTAAAATCGGTTTTTTCCACGAAAAATTGTCTTCTTCCTGGTTGTATCACGATTTACTGAGCATTCTGAAATTTCATCGAGTTAAGATTTGGATATCGTAGGCATGCAATAATGATCCTTACGTTTATCCGTGAGTTAACGAAACGCGATAATCGGCATAAGGTCTTTTCTCGCATACCTGTAACATCGAAAATCGAACTCAACGAAATTATATCGGTTTCAATTCTCATTACAAACAGAAATCATACAAGAGATATCCCCCAGCATAAGCATCCTCTTTCATTCCATAAGTTACAGAAGTTAGGCATACAACAAGTAAATTATATTTAATTATTTAATAGTTTAAATTGTCTCCTTTGTTTTAGGAAATAAAAGGAGATAGTTACGTATGCTGAAACAACAAAATGTTGCATACCAGTAAAACTATAAATACTTCATATTTGTACCTGTAAAAATTTTGTCAATTAAGATTACGATTATGTATACAGATGTACTCATAAAAGAACTCTGTTTCTGACAGAATCAATATTTCTGCAGAAAACGATTTACGTTTAATACGTTTGATTTTTTATTATTTAATTTCAATATATGTTCCATTAAAAATTGTGAGATAATTATATTAATCACCCTGCCTATAATTCATCAAACTATAATTTTATTTTTTAATTTATAAATATTTGTCAAGTGTTGTAATCGTTAAACTATAAGATGTTCAAAATTTTTAAGTTTTATTGTGATCGATAGCTGCATTAATAATCAGCAAATTTTTATTGAAACATTCAAACAAATGCGGAATTAAGTTAAGAAAAAGGAAGAAATAGATGAACAACATACTTCTCGTATTGTGAGTGTGTGTGACATCATTTGAATGTTGACTTGGGACTGGCTGGTGGGTAGATTGTCAGTCGAACGTGACCTAGCCAAGGATCGGGACCCTGTTAGGACGCTCTTGCTTTTAAGAGACATTTCCGTACGCAGAAATACTCGTGATATGTATGCTGAGCTGAGTCCGCGTATCCCAAAAGCGGTGCGCAGAAATTTAGCGGGTGTCACCTGAAAATTGATGAATTATCATTTTTAGCAGCATTCCTTAGAATTAAAGCCTTGTAAGATTATAAAGTATTAAGCAAAACATATATAATAATTCAGCTTAAAATTTATTATAAGTGTACTTCTGAACAACATACTACATATATATTTAGAAATTTAGATATGTACATTTAAATGATTTTTATTACATATTTAAAATACTTTTTTATTCAAAATACAAACGTAATGTTTAATCTTTCTTTTGCTAATTAATATATATTAACTTTCTTGCGTCTCTCAAAATTTATTATTTGTCATATAATAGATTATATCGTTTAAGTCAAAATCCTTTTTATTTTTATAATAGCCTACAATTATTCCGCTACACACAATCTATTTTAGATTTTGTTACTCACTGGCATTTGTCTGCAGAACTTTGATAGAGCAGCATCTATTCCATTCTTTGAAATCTCATTCATCCATTCGGAATTCTGCGGCGAAGAGTGCTTATAAAATAATAAAACTATAGCCATAGCAACCCGATAAAAAACCTGAAAGCAAAAAAATTAATGATAATTCAATAAATCATTAAAGTAATACTCTATAACAAATCGTGCATATGTCCAAAAAGAACAATTTTATGCACGATATAGTTAATGCTTAAAAATGCTCGCAAAACAACTTCCCGCTGGCAATGAGTCAAACATCAAATTTAACATTTGTCCTATTCCTAGAATATAAGTGCATTGCACAGTACACATAACGTGCGGTTGATCTTTATCTGTTGGTTGGGTAAACGCCAATTTTTCTCACACTCTCATATGTACGGTAGATGGACGCTTTCACGTGCCGCCGACTGATTCCTTGAATGCATAGCAAGAACTAAAGTTCGAAATTTTCCGGTTGGCGGACGGTTTAAACCAGTTTGAACTCGGAATTTACAATAATCAGGTGATTTCACAGTTCAAATTTCATTTTCGGAATTGAAATTGTTTGGATCTTTATATAAGCATTTAGGGCACATAAATTAGGTATTTATATTCGAGCAGTTCGAACAATTGTCTATCGTAAAAAAAATACATTTCATAAATTCGTAATTTAATGTATACTGTAACGAAATATATGGCATACCGGTTCTATCTCTTTATATCTTTGATCGTTTTTGTTTGCAATAAATATTATTTTTATTTGACCTTTTGATATCAAAACTACTTAAAACTTTTAAATACTGTATATCGCTCAAACAATTTGAATCAATTATATTCAAACTATACGAGTCGCTTAATATGAGATTCGAATTTTTAATTATAAGTAGACATCGTACATCTCGCAAAGTTGAATACAACCTCTTATAAAAGCTACTATAAAATCAGCGATCATATTTAAAACATAAACTTACCTTAATGCCTTCATGAAGAAAACAGTCCATAACCCTGACTAGATGTTGAAATGGAAGAAGTTGAAGAATCCACCAGATCCAATCCATGTAGATTCTTTCTGCTCTTGAGCCGGAGCAATGCCTCGCTAAATGTACAGCAGCTGATTTCTTAAAATCGTGAAATTGGAAAAACATATATTACATATACATATGTCGCTAGTCTACTGCTTGTAAGTTTTTGCAAAATAATTTTATATCTTAAAGTTTAAATCTCTTTTATACCATTTCAGTGAATGTTTATCAATCTAGAATAATATCAATTGAACGAAAGATAGATACATAGATAAAGAAGTTTATTCTATCATGAGATAAGACATTGAGGAAGTGAAAAATATCTTGCGTAATATTATGAGCCGTTTTCTTCAAAAATATTAAAGATAGCAACAAGATTTTTAAGGTTTATTCTAGGATCATCATGATTATTTTTATATGACAGAGTACCATGTCCGAATAATAAACTTTTAAACAGATAATATTCACTTTTATCCTTTTATTTTACATTTAAAATTTAAATGAATTTAAAACAATTAAAAAAAAAAGGAAAAGTAAACTACTCAATTGGGAACAAATATAATTATCTAAGGGCTAAATTTTAGGAACTTGTTGCTACTTACGACGTGTTTCTTAGTTATTTGTTCTACCGTTTTCCACGTAACTTCATAAAGGAGTTTGGTTTGCGTGATGAACATTTTCTCTTTGGCAGCTACCAAAGTAGCCATACAGTGGTAACATTCCTCCTCTGAAAAATAACATTCCCAAAATAACATAAGTAGCGGTTCATTGGAAGTAAACAAGATCCTTACCATAAATTGGCTTATTTTAAGACTTTAACACAGTGAATTAAAAGATATACAAAACTGTAATTCGCAAATCTAATTGGCGAATCATTGTCAAGTAGAAATAGAAATATTATAAGTTATAAACACTATTCACAAACTGTTCATAATCAATATTAATAACTAATAATATTTCTACCCATTATTGGAATAAATAAAACATATAGGATAACATTTTTCCGTCCAAGATTTATTTTTCAAACAAATAAAAATTGAAAAATTAAATAGAATGTAAACCTTAGTAAATTTGTACTATTTTTGCAACCGTTAACTGTTAAAACGAATTGTGTAGATTTTACGTAAATTGTTTTATCAAGTACATTTTCTTTGAAGTGCGATCATGGCTAATTTGGAGTCGATACTTTGACCATAAAATCGAAATATTTTACTTAACCCAGGAACGGTCACCTTGGGTAATTTTTACACCTCAGTGTTGAAAAAATAAAGCTCATATCATAGTAATTTTAAACGTTTTTTAAACTTTTTTGGTTTCTCCTTACTTTTTTTAGAAAATATTGAATAAATCTATGTATATACTGTTCTCAAATACTAATAAATGATAGGACAATGACTTTTAACAGGGGTGTAAAACTCATCCTAGGTGATCGTTTACGCAAAAAAAAATGACGTGACCGTCTCCGGGTTAAGTAAAGCGAAAAATAATTCTTGTAATGTATCGAATTATTATCAAGTTATTATTGATTTAATTAATATTAATTAAATTAGTATTAATTTACCTGGCACAAAATGCAAGAGAAGTGCAGTTAACGGATAAAGGGATGGGCTGTATGTGATGTCAGGACAGGCATATCCCAGTACAGATACAATTCTGTCCGCCACGTTTCTGCCTTTTCTCGTCAAATTGTAAGACAAGCAATGCGTACTATCGACGAATGGCGGAAGCATGATTGATTTTTCAGGTAATTCTGTAAACAAAATAATTCAAACCTTACATGGATGTAATGAAGATAACTTTCTTATTGGATTGTACCGAGAGAAACAAAGTTATCACTTGGGTCTTTATCTTTCTTCGATCGCGTCTTCAATGATTACAAATTCGAATTCAGGGCTGTTTTTATAGTTGAGAGCGTTATAAATGTGCAATGAAATAAGCTTACAATTAGTCTCACAATTGCGCCGCTCTCAGATTCCGTTCTATGATCCTTTTGTGTTCGGTATAAATGCGCTGACAAAAGTCCAGCGAAAATATAGAGGTTAAAGATTCGTGGGGCGTTAAAATGTATTTACTAACCAGTTGTTCCAAAGACCTGGTTCACCATGTCCCAGTAGAATCCGTCGAGCATGTTCTTGCCGTGCGCGTGCTGATCGCAGAGCGCCGGCCAGAGCTGCGCCCTGATGCCGTTGTTAAGTGGCCAGGCGTTCTCCCGTATGATCAGCTTCGCCTCCCGCTTTCTGCCGGCCTGCAGCAACGTGTTCACCTCAGCGAAAGTCTTTAGCGCCTGCTTCTTGCTGGTGGGCGACTCCGGCTGGATGACAATGTTGCTGGTGTCGACATGCGGCGGGAACGCGTCGTCGATGTCGGTGACGTTCGTCGCCTCCTCCTCGACCACCGACAGCGTGTTCGGCGAATTGTCCATCGGGGAGGCAGTCACTAACATCGCTTAACAACTACGGCACGAGATTCTTCATGGCGGCCGCCCCGGCGATTTTTCACGCACCTGCCGCTGTCTACGTCATGTCTTGGGACGTTTCAATTTTCATCTGAAAGAACGAAGAGGATTGTACCGTATAAGTGGACGAGTTCGAAGACTTTTGGAGTACATAGATAAACAGATATAGAATTTTAGAGTATTATTAGCCAATTTACCTTACAATTAGCGAGATAAGATAAAGGCAATTTGATAATATCTCATTATAGAGAGACAAAAATACTTTTTCTTATTTACTTGCATATGGCAATATGCAATATTCTTCATTATATGCTTTTTTATTTATTATTTCTACTTTTGCTGTTTTTCCACTACTCCAAATTTGTCATTCAAATTTTATATTCATGTAGATAATACGTGCGTAGGATAAAAATGTCATTATTTTCGTATAATCAATTTAAACCAAGCCTGACTGAAGAAAAAAAAAATTAAATTATCAGAGACAAAAAACATCCCATTTCTTTGCATTTATATGCAGGAGTAAAATTATACTTTAAACATTATCAAATTATTTTATTTTAGCCTATATTGCAAGCAGTAATAAACAATTAAATTTTCTCATGTTCCCTTCTCATAATAAACTGCCCTTAATTATTATCCCAACTTTGCTTTGATTTCATCTAAAATTCATGTTTGCAGACTGCGGTATAGATACGTCCCTCGGGGCAACTTTGATTATCTTAATTAGCGACTAACTTGTCGAATAATGCCCGTGTCATTTGGTTCACGCGGGCAGAATTATTAATTTTTTTGTTATTTAGCACACGAAGAGAAATATTAGATTAGGAGCGGCGAATTATACAGTTGAAAATTTTATTGTGAGCAATTGATTCTGCTCACCGATTGATTTAATCGCTGCGGATTTAAATTAACCGGAACATAATCGAAGTCATTCTCAGGTATCAAAAAGATACCGGACACAATTTTATTTCAGAATAGATTCAACTGGCAAATGTTTACGGTTCAACTCTTTCCTCCCTAGACTCCGCGACACGATTAAACACAGCCGAGTAACGCACGTGATTGCGCCGTCGCGGTTGCTCGAATCTCGTAAACTCGCGCGAGCTCCAAGATAATGTTTTAGCGCTTACTGTGCACATCTGTCTCGCTATCGCGTTGCAATAACACCCTTCCCTCTTGAAGCGTCATCATCGCTCGTTCGTTCGGGTAACCCGTCGCGCGACCGAAATCAATTGTGAGGTAAACAAGCGCGAACGTGCATATACGGCACAACCACGTGCTCCCTCTTTTTTTTCTCTTTACCGCACGAGTGATTCGGACCCTCGCATGCCACAAGTGGCATACACGGGGTCATGAGTACCTTGACACACGAATCTGCACGTATATCGAGACATGTTTGGGGACATATGCTTCGCGTTGATTTCATATAACGTAATAAAATATAATATAATAATATCAATCGTACGTAATATTACATTTTATGAAATTAATTATTAAATTTGTGCGAGAATTGAATAATGTTGATGTTGTAACGTTAAACAGGATCAATTTACGTTTATTTCGATAGCGATCTAAGTTACTTGCTCTCTGGTAAACTTGTATAAATTCAATTATTTCTATTATTTGCGAGGATCAGACCAAGAAAATATATAAAGATGTGATGAATTTGTTACCGTATATCCCGCAAATTTTTTATGAGTATTTTAAAGTTCTCAAAATACTAGAGATTAAAAATCCTATTATCGAAGAAGAAAAGATTAGAATGTTGACGAAAATCAAGTACACATATTGTAATCATAAAATGCAAATGGATGTTGATTTTACACTATTCTTTAAATAAAATTCAATATTTTTTGGATCACAAGTCATTTTTAAGATTTATCGTTAATCTTGAAAATGTTTATTTTCAAGCTCAGAAACTATATTTATTTCTTTACAAACTTACTCGTAAAATTTTACAATCACAGAAATATTTACACTGTCAAGAGTGTTTTTTTTTATGTAATGACACAATCTTTTTTTTTAATACACACAAACGTAAAAGTTGAGATATCTGAAAACGAAAAGTATATGATTTAAGCTACTTTCATAATCATCGGCCTTGACGTAACTGTTCGTTGAAAAAATTGACAACATTTATATTTTTGATCAATTAATTTAATGTGCAGGCGTACGGTATGTGTGAGACTCAATTTGTAGATCTTCTATTTAACTCCGTACATGTCAAACACGTACATACAGCTGTCGAACCGTCGGAGAGTAATTCTGAGTCACGATGCAGGAATATTTATAGCGATTTTGGTGCTACCTGCACTACTCCGCATTACACGCTAAATGTAGAGTTGTGTAGAAGTAGAACATAAACATCCTAACCGACGAAAATTCACAAAGGACGTCTTTGACCAAACTCGATCGGCGATTAATTCAACCGGCAGAATTGATCAAAGCTAAATTTTTAACTATACACCTCGCTGTCTCTCTATAATCTTTTTCCCCATATATTGTACAACATAAAATAATAATTTAAAAAAAGTTATTTAAAAAATAATTCTATTAACGTTTACTGAAATAATACATAAGGCCTGTTCTTTTTAACTGAACTTCTTGCACGGTCCATCTTTCCTCTTTTCTTTTTACGTTGGAGAGAAAAAAAGAAAAGATGAACCGTGCATGAAGTTCAGCTAAAAAGAACAGGCCTACTGTATTAATTATATAATCACCGATTATATCAAGTAATATTTGTACTGTTTTGTTAACATAAATGGAATTACTAGCTGAACTAGCTTCCT
>NW_020223408.1:0-11705 GCF_003070985.1 Temnothorax curvispinosus | reverse complement strand
AAAAAATTATATCATTGTGCCTAAATTACACCGCGTGTTATTTGATTTCAAATAATCGTCGGACGCAGTCGCAAAATAAAATTACGAGGTTCGTGCGAAAAAAATGCGTCTTCTTACTCGTACAAAAAAAAGCCTCAGCCATTGACCTGTCATCAGACACGCGAACGAGCTGAAACGATGAACACATAATAATATGACATATATAATTAACGCGAGGAAGAGCTGTCGCTAATAATAAAACAGCTCGGCCAGATGCAAAAGCATCTGCTGCTATAATCTCGGCGTGCTTAACGGTTATTAATAAAAAGCGCACGTTATCTCTCGGCCAGTAACCAGTAACATACGTTCAGTGCTTATCAACACACTATGTGCTACTATGTGCGTACGTGTGAAAGTACACACGTACGCACGCTGTGCCTACAAAGAGACTTTATGGATGAAATCTTGCGGTCTTTTCTCAATTATTTCAAAACAATACTCGAATGTGACGCAAGGGCAAGATTTGATAATATAGGTTGAAGATATTTCAGATATTAATCTTTACTCGCACAAATGCACAGAAACTAAATGTTTTGTTTATATGCGTAACGCACATGCGTGAAACGTTAGACATCGAGCAGCTATCAAAGTACTTGCTGCTTCTTCTTCTTATTATTATTATTGTATTAGCGCAATTGTATTCAGGTTCTCTCTTTTACTGTCCTTTCTATTATTTCTGCTATTTCTTGTTATTTACTCAGATTAAGAGGATGTTTCTTCTATATCCTATTTCCCTCGTTCTATTTAAAAACTGTACAAGTGTTGGGCCAAGATAAAGATGCTGAGTATAGTAAATCACGTTAAATCCTCTCTAAAACCAATGTGGTTGTTAAATAACCTGTGGTCGAAAGAGAGTAGCGATTTTAGGACATCCCGTATATATAGAATGCGCGGGCTTGCAGTTGCTGCCGTAGATAAATATTATTGCAAGTCCCGAGCGCTCCGAACCACTTGATAGTATAAATACATCGCGTCAAAGGTGGAGGCAGAGGGAAAACGCGCACGCATTGAATTGTCGAATACGCAAAGTGAAACGGAGTGCCTATTCGCTGCGCGTTTCCCTCGCGGTGCTTACATTACTCGTCCAAATTTTGCAGGGAAAAACACACGCGAGACCTTAAAACGCTCTTCTCGGAAAAACGATAAAACAGATGATTTGCATCCCGTCATTTCGTCACTTCCAATCGCTCTACAACTGATTGTGCGTGCAACGTTTGTCATTCTGCGCGTGCACGAAAAGTGCAAAGCACTGGAAGAGAGCAACGTAAGAGGAAAAGTGAAGTAAAGTGGACGATATAAAGACTGTGTTTGACAAACAGTATAACCCAAACTTCGGAGAAGAAATGGATAAATGTTAGAAACGGTCCGTCCCTTTTCCTTGTACCATCCGTTTGTATTGTTGTATATATACGAGGTGCATTATAAATTATCCAAATAAATTTCTACTTTCTAAAAAGAAAAAAAGAAAATACAAATCAATTATTTCGCGAGGTCCTTCTCTACAATATAAGTATTCAAAATATAAAAAAATAATAATAAAAGATATTCTAAACGTACAGTTAATCATTTACAGAGCTTACATTTTAACACGATGGATTTAATCTTCAAGTATGTCGTATATGGATAGTTGAAATTTTGAGTTAGATGTACTTTGCATTAGGTGGAAATCGCCTTTAGTTGCTGAGATATTTGTAAATCATTTCGAACTACTGTAACAAGATCCACACACGCCGCCCTTTATGTACTTCGTATATAAAACAAAGTTTAAAAACCTGACTCAGTTAATCAGCATTTTATGTTTTCCATGTACCTATATGTCACAGCAAATACATTATTCAAAATGTATAAAGGAAATAATGAAAAATAATCTAAACGTACAGTTAATCATTTATCATAGAGCTTACATTTTTAACAATGGCATTAAGCCTGTTCGTTTTAGCTGAACTTCTTGCATGGTCTACCTTTTCTCCTTTTCTCTCCAATATGAATAGAAAGAGAGGAAAGATAAACCGTGCAAGAAGTTCAGTTAAAACAAACAGGCCTTTTGATTTTCAAGTATATCGTACGGATATTTTGAAATTTTGAACTAGATACACTTTGCATTAGGTGGAAATCGCCTTTAGTTGCCGAGATACTTATAAATCATTTCGAAGTACTGTAGCAAGATCCACACACGCCGCCCTTTACTTCGTATATAAAACAAAGTTTAAAAGCCTGACCCAATTACTCAGCATTCTATGTTTTCTCTGTATACAAAAGTTCGCGTGGGAAATACGGAAAGCAATAAGTTTGCCCACGTGAGTCCGTCCCACGTGAGTCTTCACCGTCAGGTGAAAAATTGCGTCATCTCAAAGTGACACGTTTCCAGAAACCAGAAATGACCGGGGCTTAATTTAAGATGCAGCTGACTCAGAATTCCATTACGCACAATGCGTCCCAAGATCAAGGTCAAGGTCGAGATTTAACGTTCTCTATAAATAGCTGGTAAAAATCCTAGAGATAAAAGGCGGCGGGGCCTCTATAGGCGGTGTCTCGCGGTATCTCGCGCGAGTCGCGTCTGTAACATCGTTGGAAGAGCGCGCCGGGCGAAAGAGCGCGAGCAATAAACAACGAGCAGTGGCGTGCAACGCAACGGCGGCGGCGGGTCGCGCGCGGCGATTACGCAACGCCGTGTAATTTCAGTGCGCGAAATCCAAGCGGTCGTCGGGATTCGGCCGCTGAGAAATTTTGCAAGTGCCAAACGGCGCGCGCGGGGGGCGCGTCTTGGCGTTCGACCTTGGCACCGACAATTCCGCGAGTATCATCATCATTCTTACTTCTCGTGGATTTGTGCACGCTGAATAATTCAACGAGCGCGGCAACGCTAGCACACCGCACCGGCTCGACTAACGAAGTGCCGTACGCAATTCTCACTTAACTCGACAAGATTAATAATATTCATTATGGAGTTCACGTTGAATTGGAAAAGTCTGGAAAAAGACCTAAAAATTTAATATTTTGTTAGAAAATGAGCTGCACGCGAAATCTTGCGGTGATCTCGATCAAGCTCCAATTAATCAAATTAGCGATTAATTTGGACCAGCAAAATTGTTCACAGCAAAATTTCTGGCTATATAATTCGCTGCTCCTGATTTATAATCTTCCTTCTATGTGTTGAGCAACAATAAACAAATTCTATGCTAACAAAATATGACAGGTATCACTTGGTAAATTATTCGCCGATTAAGTTAATCGGAGCTTGGTCGAAGTTGCTCAGAATGTATATTCAAATGTTAGAATTCATATAGATACGAATAATGTCATGAACACATATTAACGCATAAAGTTACACGCATATCGGGGCATACTCGCGTGCTTCCTACCTAAACGTTCTCGCGCATCATGATTGTCGGCTATATTTAAACCAACAGTTTAAACGCCTCGAAGCAGCTGAAGGCTCATATTTTCATTATATTTTAATTTTATACATATCTATGTTTGACGGATAACAATACTGATATAAAAAACAATAATTGGAAAAAAATAAGTTTCTACTACAAAGAACAATTAAGCATCGCCGTACGCGAACACGCGAAGACGGGAAGCACATGTCTCGAATATATGTCAAATATGCGTGCAAGTCCGTGACATTTGTACTCCGTGTGTATATACTTCGAAGTTCTTCGTATCGCTAAAGAATTTAAAAAGAAAATTGCGGAGAATTTAAATCGTGTATATACGTCATGATCCATATATGATGTATAGAACAGATCCCTTCTCGCTTATCAATAATCCACCTTGTTACGCGTACGACCACGTACATTAATCGTGTCCGGTGCGCTTGCACTCTCAGCGAACAATTTCCCCGCAGCGGCCAAGAAAACTTCGTTTACGTAGGTAATTTGCATAGTTCAATAGCTTATTGCTCGCGAAGAACGGTAAAACCCGGCGAGAGCCGTCGAGGTGTCCTTGCGGCCGCGGTCGCACTGGATAGTCATTAACACACGTTGTTGTACACGAGACTGCCCGGTTGCGATTAATGCAAGATCGGCCGATTAATCCGCAAAGTAACGCAGCTTCACGCAATCCGAACACCAATGACGGAATAAAATTCCCATTTCTTTGGCGCGGGTTGTTACGGAGACAGCGCAAAACGTTCAATGACATTTTTTACCTTGCGATAAGATGCAAGGTTGGTCCGAGGTGTCCGAGCAAACGTAAGTTTGCTGAATCCGTAGTTGGATTAATGACTGGTGATTACGGTGGCGAAACAAATTTATTGACAATGTTTCACATGCGACAATCATCTTCTCGTTTTTCTAACGGTGTGTATAGAATCGTCCTGTTGAGAGCAATAAATATCGTTTATATCTGATCTTAAGGGCTCAGTCACAATGAGAAAAATAAGGAATAAGATAAAGGAATAAGGAATAAGGCATGTTGCATCTCACTTTAATGTACGTGTACTAAAGTGAGATGCGACATTCCTTTATTCCTTATTCCTTTATCTTATTCCTTATTTTTCTCATTGTGACTGAGCCTTAAAGCACAGCAAATACTCTCGGCATATCGATATAGATTTATAAATTCTTTGTTACACGAATAAAAGTCAGAATTTTCAATTCTAGCGTTTTGTTCCCAAATCACAATTTATCCACTGTAACGTTTAATTGCGGGGCTAAATATTTTGCTATTGAAATTCCACGTTTGGTTTCCTACATACGAATTTTTTTCCTGTTAGAAGAAAATCTGACAGATATTTAATGACTCACGTGTCTCCGTTAATGCGACACGCACTTTTATCCGTCTATCTCGCGTCCATTCGACGAATGGGGTACGTAAAGGTGAAAGAATTCATCCGCGGAAATTGTGACGCGTGATATCTTTTACATCCGGTGTATGAAAGTGCTGAATGGCTATTACCAAAGCGTCAAGAGCGTGAAACGACTCGTCAACGTTGCAGCAACAGCCCTATCGCTCCTCTCCTCATCTCCCGTTGTACCTATAAACGAAAGTCCCTGAAACGAAAACTGCCTACTTCCGAGCAATAAAGACCAGTGCCGTAATCATCGTGATTTAACGACATTGACTCGACCACCGTGCGGGAAGTCATCGTGTATACGTGAAATAAATGTTTTCATATCAAATCTCCTGATCTCCGAAAGAAACACTGGTAATCTTCGTCACGTGATTTCAAGGCGGGGAATGCAGTTTCCGTCGTGCCTCTATATGTTGCGCGTGGCACTCTTTCGACGTTGAAACGAGGCCTATTCTCTGTAGCTGCGCTACAATTATACTTTTCACTCTTAAAAAATAAATATATAATTAAACATTGGAGAGAGAAAACGGAGAAGATCTGCGAGACGCTGTGAAGAACTGATATTGCTACGAAGCAAATTCTCCTATTGGATATCTCGCGTGCGTCTCATTGTCAGAGATTACTGTCGAAAGAAAAACAAACCTGTCAACTATATTGAACCCGATCGTACGATCTTTCGGATACGCGCGTGCGAAACCATCGTCGGTGCCAATTAACGCTCATTTAATGTCGATGTTTTAAATTCAAACGGAATTACAGCGTCCTAATTTCCAACGTAATTTGCAGTATTTCGGACGTATCGTAGAACCCCTCTCTATCTCGAATCCCCCTTCATTCTGGAACAGCTGTTCCCCTGTCAAGTGGAAGTCTCCTCTTGCGTCTCGCTCCCCCGCTCCTACGCGTTTGCCACGTGACCGCGTGGCTGTATGCGTAGAGCGAGGGAACGAGACAGCGAGAGACGGAGAGCGAGCGATGACATTTTCGTTTCACGCACGTTTCGTTAGGATAAAAGCTTGAGGATTAAGAGTCGAGTTCCAGGATAGCGGGGCAGCTCGGGGTCCAAATGATTCTAGAATATTCTACTGTAAAAGAGAGAAAATGGTCATCATAACAGAATCGTTTGAGTTAAATTTAAGTTCTGTTAATATATGTATGTCTAGTCGGATTTACGTTATATTTAGTTACATTTGTTCTTAGCTAAATTTAGTTTTGTTCGTATATGTATATAGGATATTCTCTTACTATAAAGCACAATAAGCTCCCTAGGCTGCAGTGCATAGGCTTTGAACCACCCCTTGTCTATTATTATTATTATAGTATATCCTCTTCAATTTTTCAAAAAAGGGAGCGATTACCCTGCATATCCTGTATACTCATTTAAATGCTGAAAATAAAAAAAAGTGCAGTTGAAACAAGCAAACCCGAGCACTCTTGCTCGAAATAAAATAAACGTTACAGTCACCTTCTTATAAAGAGAAAAGTCACAAGATCAAAAGGTGTAACAAAGGACAAATGTGTCCCTTGTAGGAAGAGCAAGATGATGCAACCAAAACGTACGAGTAACACAACCGATACAAATGATATAAAGATGAAACGAGTATATGGTTTTCGAAAAAACAGAGTCGAGACATTTTTTCTTACAGTGAAATTCAATATCCAACGGGAGTATTCGATCTCTAATTGTCCCCAAAGAGGTCGAAAGAAAAAAGAATCTTCATAGACCTGAAACGTACTCCGATATTTATTACAAAAAAATATCTCAATCATTCTGACGCCATGTACACGCGTACTTCACAGAAAAAAAGGTCACCAGTGTAGAAAGTGTAATTGAGAAAACAACATATATCTCCCGTACCGTCGCTTTAATAACATTTCTGGCTCCGAAGGAAGTTTAGATCGCTTTGCCCGATAAAAAGTCGACTGATTTTCACGAACCCACTTAACGCACTTGGCAGGATCGTTGCGTCATTAATCGCTGCAGCGCTGTGAAGCGATCCCGAAGTATGAAAAGTGCAAGCCGAGACAAATGGATCTCCAGGGGCGATCGACCCCGGCGAACGTTCAACCGATCCTTCTCTCTATATCGCGTCCACCTAACCCGAATTATGATACGAGATTCGTCGTTGCTGCAGCAACGATCGCGCCCTTTCCGCGACTCGCTCTCCGGACCATCTCCAGAACACCCTACGAAGTACGCGTGTGTTGCACTTGAAACGCGAGAAGTGCAGAGAATCACGGCCGAGAGAGGCGAGCGGACGCGACGGCCCCACAGCCGTATACAATTCGCGGTAATGCGTTAAACGACGCTCCGGCGTATAATCAGTACACCCCGCCGACGATAACTCACCGCCGCGCCGGTCTGGGTACATATGTACGCGCAGCGATATATCTCGGCGAAGCCGCCGCCGCCGCCGCCGCCGGGCCTACCTCGACAAGCACGACGAAACGCCAGCAGGGAGGTCCGATCCTCGCGTCGAAGCGTGGCATACAAGCTAGGGAACGGTGGCAGACGAGCCGCCGGCGCGGCACGGATCAGCCAGCGGTGCGCGCCCGCCAACGAGAAGCCGATGCCGCTTGTCAAGCGTCGTCCGTCGTCGTCGTCGTCGCTCCGAGAACCGCTCCGAACGTCGTCGTCGCGAGATATCGCGCACGGCACGTTTCTCACTTCGCGCGATGATACACCCTGCGACGGCGGCGGGGTCCGCGCGCGTCGTCCACCCGTCCGCCTCGCGCGCGTACGTAACAGTTGAACACTTTCACTACGCCTGTCGGGGCGGATTCGATCGTCGACGTCGCGGGGCACCAACACCGACCACAACTTTGACCGCGAGATGCTGGGCTTTGTACAACGCTACGACAATTGACTCTGCTCGCTGGCTCGCTCGCGCGCGCGCGCGCGCATCTGCACGTCGGTGTTTACTTTGCGCTACTGTGATTGCTACTGATCGCTGATCCTCGATGCGCGCTTACCGTTTGTGCCCGACGATCCCTCTCCGGGGTACCCTCTCGAGATCGCGAATCGTCTCGCGCGTGTACGTACTACACCGCCGTCGCGGAAATCAACGACCGACGACGCAGCTCGGTCTCTTTCTCTCTCTTTCTTTCTTTCGCGCACAATCGCGACGCGTATGTACATACGTCCGCGCATCACGCGCGTACAAGGGCCACTGCGCGCCGACGGCGGCGGCCGCGCCGCCGGCCGCGCCTCGCGGCGCGCGGCTGTACTAACGCGCGTCACGAAGTGATCGATAGATAAACGGCGTCAACTGCGTGCGTCAAATCCGTAATGCGAATATTATACAATAAGTTAAAGCATCGATGTATGTATGTAGGAGTGTATGCGTGCACTACACGATCCGACGTTACGTCAGACAAAAAAGGGAACAAGATTTTAAAAGGGAAAAAGATTAATTTTAACACGTTTTTATTTTTATAAAAATATTGATTGCCCTACATATTTTGAGCTGTATGAAATCTGAATACATTTAAATATTTAATAAGACCCGGATAGCCGGATGGATATATCTGTCGAGAATAGATTTTAAAAGTTGCAAATTTTGTCGATAGAATGCCAATAGAAATGCAACAGAATCTGTTAAAGAATATAATGGCAGATTGACTGCAGAGCAGAATCTGTTGTTTCATTACCAATTTAAATGATGTATTCCATTTTAAACGTTTACGAAATGACAGATTCTGTTCGGTTTTTATCGATGAGCTGTCGTCAGATTATAATATCGTTAGATTCTGCTAGTAAAACACAATTTAATGCGGACACAGATGATATCTCGAATCTGTTGACGCGATATCTGAGCAAATCCGCTGCCAATCTGTCATCATATTGTGGACAGTTCGATTGCTTAATTACTGCAATGGTAATCTTGCCCGGATCAGAGTAGATAATAATGCATTTTTGATGATGCGAGTGTTGAACGAAAATTTCCTAATTATATAATTACTAAATAAATCAAATTAACTATGCAAATAATAAACTAAAATCTAAATAATAAAATTTTATTTATTCTTTTCGATTTTATCCTGATTTACTGAAGCTTGTACCAAAAATTAAAAAAATACTAAAACTTTAATAACACTTTATAAGCATAAATTATAGGGCCGATATCACAGTCTCCGATTAAACTCACTCTTCGTCTCTTTCTAGGGGGATGACAGTTAGAAAGAGATGCAGAGTGAGTTTAATCGGAGGATCACGTTCAAAGATTGTGATATCGGCCCTTAGACTTACATACTGTAATTATAAAATGTGAATTAATGTCAAGATTAAATCCCCGCGGGTTTCGCGCTGCTAACTTCAAACCGTTGTCCACTGCTACTCCGCCGATACACGTGTTTTATTGTTCTTTATATATCTACACTGGACTGCACTAAAATTAAATTTCGCTTCCTCGCTAACAGGCTAAACTTCAAATCACACATATATCTATTATTTCGCTAAGTGCAGCGAGTGTACACCAGTAAACCAGTTCAGTTGTAAATAACAGACTTACGATCGACGCGTGCAGTCGGATATTTCTCGTGTTCTTCGGACGATCCGACCCTACCGAATTCGCCTCTGATACTCCGATGTTCGCCACGCGCGCGTTAAAATCCCGCGTGCCGCTCGTACTACCTGCACGATCTCGCCTGCTCCTTTTCAGGTACACAACACACACCTACGTTTCTCCAGTCTCCACAAATGCGAGTACGCCACTTGTCGTTGCTCCGTTGCTGCACGCGCGGATCTATGCGCACCTGACAGGAACCGTCGTTTCCTCATAAGTTCTTTGTCATTCGCCGCGTCATCATCGTTGCACATCGATCGTTAAATCGACGTATCCCGGTTAGACAGTTTGGCGATTTCGCGATTTTTTTTCGGTGAACGACGATTTCGCGACGATACCGAGGAATCGTCGCGGCTCCACGAGCTCTCCGTCGTCCGTCGGTTAAATTCGTGCTAGCGCGTCGCTGGACCTAACCTCAACCTCAACGGCACCCACCGTCGTGTGACTCGTGACTTGGCCTTTGTCAGTGTCGCTTTTTATTTTTCTTTTAATTACGAGGTAATCTTGGCGCGAGACAATTCGTCGTCAGTTTATTCCAGTGACGGAGGTATCGTGCGTATGAGAGGGAGCGCGTTGTTCACGCATAACCTATAACCCCCGAGCGAAGCCACCACCGAGATCGGTGGTGCGAATGATATTTGGGGTGAACAGTGAAAGAGAAAGAGAAGGAAACGGTAGATTTCGATCGTGTCGCGTCCCACGCGAAGTCACGTCGTCGACGATGACGTCGTTTTATCAGAGCGACGAGAACTCCTTTGCGGAGAGTTGTGACTGCAAGTAAGAATACTCTGTCGCTTTAATAGCGTTGATTTATTGACCAAGCAACCGTACGCTACCCGAGCTTGAGAGTGGTAATGTAAATTGTACAATACACACTGGGGCTACATGTGCCTTTTTATACATTCTTTTTTCTCCCCATATCTTTTGCTGTGTCCACAAGATTCTTCTTGCTTTTCTGTGAATTGTGTCACAATCGCTGGAAGTTTCGCCCTGTTACAGGGAAAATAAAAGAAAGTAATTATTTTGAAGAAAATTATTACACTTGAGCGAAACTGATTTCGACATGTAGTTTTGCAATTAGATATTCACCAGTGACATTTATATTTTGCCCTTTGAAGTGGTTGAAGTTAATGGTTACTTTTTGACTTACTTTTAAATGTAACGTGCAGGGTATGTTTTAAAACTATTAGATATTTTTGCTATGATTCATTCTTTTCTTTAAGAAAGTTCTTTCATTTTTTTCTTTATGGAAGATGTAAAAGTGTGTTCAAATGGTTCCTCAAGAATTAATATTTGGAGAAAACAATTATTTAACAAATTAAACTAGAAAAAAACATATATACAAAACATAAAAAAATATTACTATTTTTAGTTAAAATTGTTCTTTAGTGTTATTTTATTACGACTCATTCTTATTATTAATCAGCTGTTATCTTACTGAAATGAGAAAATGAGAAATGAGAAAGATTAATGTCCATTTCTATCAATGCAGATTAACTTTAATCTTGGTTTAACTTTCTTTTATTTTTTCCTAGTTCTTAGAGAATTAGAAAAAGGTAAAAACAAAATAAATTAAACCGAGATTAAAGTTAATCTACACAAATGTGCTACATTTTTATTTTGCATTTGGTCTACTAAAACAAGAATGCAGATCGAAGAAAAAAATGATTTGAACAAAGAGAATATTTTCTCGACGATTTAACAAACCAGAGACTATGTAACTTTATAATCTATGTAATAGTTTGTATTTATTCAATATTTTATTTCATCTTTGATATTATTAATATTTTATTAAATATTTTGTAACGTTTCAAGAATTATTTTACAATTTTGTTTTAGTTAGAAAATTTTCAGCATTGTTGTTGTACAAATTAATGTATCCCTAAAGTCATTATTTGTATTTCTTTTATGTCTAGAAATAATATTTCCGAATCCATGGCTTCGATGAGCAATATGTCGACTCATAAACGTGTGGAAAAGCGATACGATGATATAATAAAATCACAAAATGACGACCGATTGTACAGAGGCTTAGTACTTGCTAATAAAATGAAAGTACTTTTAATAAGCGATCCAACAACTGACAAGAGTGCTGTTGCAATGGACGTTAATACTGGTAATCATATTATTATTATCACTATTTTATTTATACTTGATGTTTCTAGCAGTTCTTATCAGAATTTTCTTATAAACTCACATTGTACGTATATTATAAATTATAACAAAAAAAAAATATATAAAAAGATAAATGACCTTCATCGAATAAGACATATTTATTAATAATACATATATATATTCCAACTTTT
>NW_020223407.1:0-1108 GCF_003070985.1 Temnothorax curvispinosus | reverse complement strand
GGCGGAGGCGGCGGCGGCATTACCGCCGTTGCTGTCGTCGTCGATGGGGTCGGTGGCGGCAGCTTACTCGCCACACCTCCCTCACTTTTGGCTGAAATAAAAAAAATAAAATTAATAAATTTCTAATAAATTATATATAAATAAAGTTTATCCAATCAGCACCGTTCTTTACAAAGATATACATTCGTGAGCCACGTGCCTCTATATTATATTTCGAAGCGCTCGCTTCACGGTAGTATATCTGTTCATAAAACAGTACTAATTGTAAGTAACGCGTTACTTGTAACGCCGTTACCATTACCGTTATCTTTTTATAGTAACGATTTTGACATGACGTTTTTTCATAACGGTAATGGTCACGACGTTACAAGTAACGCGTTACTTCCCAACCCTGCATTTATAATATATGTATAAATTATACATATATTATAATATAAATGTATAATATAAATGTAATACTTACATTTACGATATGTCCGCCGTGATTTATCCATATCTGCGGCACCAAGAGTCCCCGCCGAACGAATTTCACGTTCCCGACGGCCGTCGTCGCGGCTGCTCTCTCTCTCTCTCTCTCTCTCTCCCTCTCTTTCTCTCTCTCTCTCTCTCTCTTGCTCGCTCGCACGCCGTGCCTCGCGACGGGCCGACCCGGCCGACCGGTCACTCACGACGCAGAATTCCGCGGGACCGTCGTGTAATTTTCAATTCTAATTCTAATAATCTAACCGCGAGCTGCTGCGAGCACTGGCACGTGGCACTGGAATTATGAGACTGAGGAGCTGCCCGGGCTGCTCGGGGGTCGGGGGGAGACCCCCGAGACGATCACGTGAAACTTTTTCTATCGCATGTTTTTTTTTCTTCGCTGAGTTCGGTCTATCCTTGCGACGAAAAACAAACAAATCGCGCTTAGAAAAGGACATCCATATTCTGTCTCTCTCGCGCTGCATTTTTGCTGCTCGCCGAGCTGCTATAGCCGGCTCGCTTGACGAACGACGTGACAATTGTTTCCGTTTTCAATGATATCGCGCCGGAAAATAATTGTCACGCAGCGAACGGCAAGCATTGCGACGAATTCGCGATGAATTCGCTCGCTGCTCACTGCTCGGCG
>NW_020223406.1:0-5598 GCF_003070985.1 Temnothorax curvispinosus | reverse complement strand
TATAGCATTTAAACTTGGGCGTCTTGATGGTCCGCAGTTGGTGCGGCAGCATAGTAAAATTTAACATAAAATTTTCTCCGTGTACCGTAGGATAGATGTACAGAGTGAACAAAAAGCCAACCAAAAAAACTAACGAGTCATAATTTATCGACATTTGAAGAAGCATCAAAATCCACAATTTTGGAAGAAAATGCACGAGTACGAAGAGCGTTTACTTTGCCTTGTGTCCAAGAAACAATTGCTCTGCCCAAAAGCAGAAGAAAGCTTGTCAAAGAAACAAGCTTTCTTCCCATCCATTTTTGTTCTTATGATTTGTTATCAAACGATTCTCTTAAACATAATTATAAGAACGAGCTTAAATGCAGATAAATTGCATTGTGCTAATGTTATAAGTTGCACCACAAAAGAATCTTATAGCAAATAGATATATTATATCTAAATTTGCGTTTATTAAAATGAACATCTTCCCGAACTCGTACGCCGAAATAATGACGAATGGCGTAATAAAAGTTGTTTAAGTGTCAAAAGGCTGATATGTGTAAAGTGCGGTATACGAAAACGCCGCTAATAAAGAAAAAGAGAATTTAAAAGAGAAATACGATCAACATTTGTTTGAGAAAAATTTGTCAAAACAAGAAAAAAACGCGATAAGGAGAATAATAAGTGCAATATACGATAACTTAGCACAATGTACCTAAAGTATAGTAACACAACAAATGTCAATTAAGTAATAAAATAAAGACCAATATGCGGGCTATTGTTTTTCAGATAAAGATAGATTTTATTAATCTGTCGATTTCATCGTGAAATTTTCCTCTATAAAATCGAAAAAATAGTGACAAATATGATGGACGCAAAAACAAAAAAACATGATTGTACTTTTTATTTATGACTGCATTCATATCTTTCAAATATTTTGCATAAAGCATGAATCAAAATCGATATAAATTTTACTTTATGTTTGTCCATGCTTAAGCCGCAAACATAACTGCATCAATTAATTAATTTACAAAACGTCGCAGACAAAAATAATTTTATTATACAATAAAACAAAGATTACACGCGGGATGAATCAGATTAGAGTTTAAATTTTACGAAGAAATGTTGTAGTAGAATAGCGAAAAGAAATATCAGTAAAGTTAAACAAAATAAAATGACGGAACTTTTAATTTCATACTAGATCCGCTCGTTCTGTCGTTGGAATATACAAATATCATCATTGCCGTCGTTGACCGTCGCCTTTTATTTAGAAAGTAAAAAGGCGGTAAAAAGGCAACAATAAATTCGACTATCGACTTAACATGCCTTTTTTAAGAGTGGATTCTTTTAAATTTGGTTGACTAGAGCCATCTTTATACGCAATCAAAGATTCATATACGAATTTACGAAAACAAAGCTTCCTCTATGAGGAAGCAAAAAGAAAAGCACTACAAACAACTACAAACGATTCTCGACTTTGAGATATCTCAAAGTGAGGTGCGAGTAATTTTTTAAATTTTTATAATTTTTAATGTACAGTTGACTGAGAATGGTTTGACGATGGTACAGACGGCGTCATTAATGCTTTCCTAGCTGTGTTCTGGGGATTTCTATAGTGCACGTTACATGTACTATGCCTTCAGGTGAAAGGCATTAATGACGCCGTCTGTACATTTTCCTCATCAGGTACTTTCAATTGTTACACATGATTTAAATTCCGTACATTTATTAACCCAACTTATTGACGCTGCGATTCTTATAATTATTGTTTGTTTGTTAGATCACTTGAGAAGGACCCGAAGCCTGGGTCGAAACGTCGTGAAAGTTATGTAATTTTTGCCAATTAGCAGTCGATTAAATATATGCACCTTTTTGTAAATTATCATTGGCGGAACAAACACTTACTTCTCAACATTATTTTGTTTTTCAGTATACTGAAGGCGTCTGTACAAAAGCGAACGGCACAGGACAAAAAACACACGATAAACCGTCAAAATTGTACGGGCAATTGAAACTTTTCACTTTCCACGTTCCACATTAATACATGATTGACCCCCTGATAAAGAACTTACATTTGTAGGGATCGTGAAGCACATAAAAAATAAATATTTATATTATAAAAACAAGAAAGAGAAACGTTGGGTACCCGGTCTAAGGAATGTATTGTCCCTGTATCGTAATAAATTCGAAAGACTAGACAAAAAAAAAGACTGAACGAGACTGTGCAGCTGAACATTATTATTCAATGAAAAAGGCATTGCTTATGTATACATGAGGGTGGTACAAAATTAATGAATCATCGATTATGGATTTTATACTTTCGGTTGTAAGTGTAAAAATTAGCATAGTAATAACTTTCAAAGAGATGGTTCTATAAATAATTCGCCGTTTACAAATAATTTACTTTTATTTTACTATTTGTAGCTTGAAAGTATTTTAATCTGTTCTTTTCACACGAGATGATCATAGAAACTTTGTAATTTTCGTAGACCTTCCGAGCGGCAACTATGATCAAAATCGTAAAGTAATATTGTTTTTCAATATATTGTAATAACACTAATAACAATAATAAAAGCATAGGAAATTTATAATATTGTACATAATTAAGAAACATAATAACAAAATTTTATTGTCGTTTATCGATAGATTATATAAAAATGTTTCTTTATGCAACAAATCTATTATTTATCAAATAAAAATATATAATCAATAGCAATAACAATAGATTTATATACTATAACAACAAAAATTCAGCGTTCAATCATTTCTTCTTTATAAGTTCCTTTATAAAGCATTACAGCAATAAGAGAATCTAGTATCTCATCTCCAGTCGGAATAATCAAATGAGGTGGTAACAAGAAACCGTATTTACCCTTATCGCGCAATTTGAAAAGAAATACGATAGGTTTACGGAAAACATGAAAGAGGTAATCTACCCACATCCAGCGCACATCTAGTGCGCTGGAAACATTTTATCAAGCGCCGAGCAAAAACGAGAAAAATTTCATCGACGTTCAGTCGTATCGCTTTTGCAATATAAATTATATTATGAAAAGACATAACACAGTCATCATAACACAGTGAGACGGTACGCTGACAGAAAAAAAGTTATGGAATCATGATATATCGTGAACTCGCTTGTACATTCCGTGTGCCCCTACTTGCACACGTTTGAGAACTTCATTTAGCTTACAGGCAGCTTTATATCCGGCCTTGATATGACAGTCGAGACTGCTGTTTAACAGGCAAGCCTGCTTGTTTAAACGGCACGCGGCGACTGTCGCTTGCATTTGCGTTCGTACTTTCATCCTGAAAATGGATCCCGCGGCATTGTATCCACAGTGATGTGAGACGAGACGCGACGCGACGCGACGCGACGCGCCGCGACTGAATGGCTCAAAACGAACCTGAAATCTAAAAGCTCCCGTTTGTCTGAGTCATCGTGAATGCATTCACCGCAAAAAGGCAACAAATGGACGAGAAGTTTGTATACGATTGCGCGTAATAAGGCGATAAGTATCAGGGAATACGAGAATCCACTCGAAAATAACTTGAATTTAGAGCCTGGATATTTTGGAGCCTGTTTGGAATATTCCAAGCAGCAGAATGATTAAATTATCATTAAAATGACCTTATTATTTGATATACGAGCTGTAAACTTCATTTGACTTGTTTTCTCCTTTTTTTTTTTTTTTTTTAATAAATTTTTCCACGATTAGATACACATAGTTTTCGAAAAACTGGGCAATAGTTTCTATGAGTACTGCGATATGAATTTCTCTGAAACGTGTGCAAATCGTCGTATATAATTACACAGAAACAATATTTTTATCCGATTATTCAATGTTACAATATACAAATATTAGTGCAAAGCCTGTTCTCCGGCCTTTATAAACATTTTGCATAATAACATGCACAATATTTTGCACAATAATAACTTTAACAGCATTGTGGCAACGTACGACCTTCAAGCAGTCATACAAATACCGAAAGGAAATTTCGATGAAGCAAATATTTGGATAGAATTATCACAATTTGTTGTCTAGATCTAGAAGTACTTCGTGAAAATTAACTAATAAAATTAGGAAAACGGAATAATTAATTTTTGGCGGAAAACACGAGACTGTTAAGCCACATATTTTATCACCCGAAGAATTGTTTAACGCGCTTAGAGAACACAAACACATAGATAATTTTCCGGTACCTCTCGAAGAAACAAGAGCAATTTATACGTAAAGATAGAACGGTGTACGAACTCGAGTAAAGAGAGACGCGACGCGGTGATGCGCAAGGTGAAGCGACACGCGACCGCGATCGAGCAACAACGACGGGCGGGCCAGATGATCGAGCTGGCCGAGGCTTACGCCCGACACCTGCCTGACGACGACACTGGTGAGGTTCCCGACTGTTGATACCACGTAAAAAGTATTTTAGCCACGCATAACGGAGTTGACGGAGTCTGTTCGTCTGTTTCGACAGCGAGTTGCTTACATTCCATCAATTATTAACTTTGGTGCAGAGATGAATTCTCACAGATGCGCCAGGATGTAGCAGCAGTTCCAAGACTTCAAATTACTCTCCATACCCTGATACTTCTAATCGTCAGCGTTTCTTATCAAGGAGAGAATAGTCGAAAATATCCGTTACAACAACAAAAAATTCCGGGGGACAAATAAATACCGGTTTAACCGCGATGAGCTTAAACGGGTACTTATTTTAACATGAAAAACATTAAACAACCGGATTTGGCGACAAGATGAATTAACAGGTAAAATTATGGAGAAACTCGAAACAGGAAAATATATTGATCCGTGGCAATTTGTCGACGATGTATGAATGGACAACAGAATGGACGGACATTCTCGGACAGCAGTTTCCGAATAAGGATCCTTCGACATAGATCCTCGAGAGTCGGTGTCTCCAAGATCGTTCACAGTCATACCTATATATTATGTATGCAACATTGCAATTTGCATTGCTCCCGTATCGTTGAGTACAGCCCGAGCATCAGTTTACCGGAGGCGCTCTTGAGAGCGAGGGGGGAAAAGGGGGTGTGATACGGATAGGACCGCGGGAGCGTAACCGGCGACGGTTATGCGGCGACATCGACGTTACATTTTGTGTAAGCATTTGCATGCTTAACTCGCTATCTTTCCCCACCTCTTATACCTCCAAGGGCCCCGCGCAATCTACTACCACCCATTCCTCTCCAACCGCATATCCTGACTCTCTGTTCCTATCGTGCGCCGCTTCCTGATTCGGCGCCGCCTCACTCTTTAACGAGCCATTTTCTCGAATATGCTTCACCGGAGTTTCCGACCACCCCGAGCTACTAGTTAAAACTTTATTCCACGGAGAGATATTCTTTCCCCCGCTACTCTTACTCGTCGCCCTCGCGGTTGTGGAAGACCTTCATAAGCTGCTATGCTCGCGAATGAATCCTCTCGCAAGTGCACAGACGCGAACAAATCGCGGAGGCGCGGCCGATTGCACGTACGTGACGCGTACTTCCGTTCCATTGTAATTCTATATGTGACTTTAACAAATCAAGAAAATAAGTCGCCACATTTTTTTTAAATTTTATTAAAATTACACATGCACACATGTCATGCAGTTTTA
>NW_020223405.1:0-1476 GCF_003070985.1 Temnothorax curvispinosus | reverse complement strand
CATAGAGATATAAGAATAGAGTGCGCGAGTCATATGCTCGCACGTAAGAGACTGCGATATAGGAATAGAAAGAGAACGCTGCATATGGGCCCCTGCTGTCTTTGTCTATGCACGCATGCGTCTTTGCGCTGCTCAGTGTCTATGGCTGCATTCCGATATTCACGTCAATACTGCAAATCTATATTTTATGTTACGTATACTATAGATTTTCAGTACCGAAAGTTGCTGACGGTGAATATCGGAATGCAGCCTATAACGCATGTAGAGATATAACCTATAATAACGCATTTATGTTCTAACCCCTTGAACCCCTTTGAAAATATATCCTTAAATAATAATTCCCAAAATTACCAAATTATTACAGCAAAGTACATAGTATTACCATAAAATATTACTTTTTTTTTAATATGGAATTGAATATGGAATTGTATATAAATATACTCAATATATATAATAATAAAACAAAATTTATTACATGTTGTTCATACAATGTTAATCATAGAATAGAATAGAATTCTATTCAGTCTTTTATTATTTAACACAAAAATTAAATTTTTTAAATACAAAAATTAAATTTTTTTAACACAAAAATTAAATCTTTTAAATCAGTCTTATTATTTAACACAAAAAAATAAAATATAAAAAAATAAAAAAATAAAAATTTTACTACAAACAATATAATATCAAATGCACATTATTAAATATTTATAAAAGTATACAGTTTTGCTATTGTCCATTAAAAATTAATTAAATTTTGAGGTTAGAGATATTAATATGTACTTACGTGTGAAAACTACAATTGGAATTAGGAGATGCTTCTGTTTTACATATCAAGCATTTCTTTGTCATTTTAAAATGTTTTTGCTTAAATAAGAAGGTTAGCTAAAAACGACATAGAGATAGAACGAGATAAAACCGAGAATACCGAGGTATGTACAATCTTTCATGACCTGCACATCACTGCACATGCGCGCATAGACAAAGACAGCAGGGGCCCATATGCAGCGTTCTCTTTCTATTCCTCTATCGCCTTTTCAGCTCGCTTGCGCACTCTATTCTTATATCTCTATGAGCGCGAGTGATGACGTCACGCTGCCTTTACAGTGACGTCATCATCGTATATCACAGCGCCACAAAGCGTCTTCTCGAACAGTTTTGGACGATAATTGTGCTAATAGCGTGCTCCCCGAATGCACCCACCTCTATGAAGTTGGCCGGACAACTTTAACGTATCGAACTTTCATTAATTGGAATCGATTGGTGGTCGTTTGGTGGTCTTTGGTAGTCTAGTCCGATCGTTTGGTGGTTAGTCGTTTTCCTGTAAAATAAAAATGAAATTTCCGGTGTGAAGTTAGCCGGACAATTTTTATTTTTCAACCAATTTAACTTTTTTATAGCTCATTCGACGCGGAATCGTTTGGTGGTCACGAATATCACCGGTAAAACGTTTGGTGGTCAACCGTTTTCCCAGAAAAT
>NW_020223404.1:906-1338 GCF_003070985.1 Temnothorax curvispinosus | reverse complement strand
AAACTCCCAAGCTCCCCAAGCTTGACGACCAATTTCAAATTTAATGTATCCTCCAAAAGATAGCCCAGTTCTCCGCACGAGTCCCACTTGTGCGGAGGGTACAGTTTGGAATATAAAAATTCCTGTAATCAGGTGGACTCGAATCCGGTTCCTCGGCAGGAGTGTGAATGGATCGATTTCATTTCATAAACCGTAATTATGAGTTACCGACGAGTCTAGCGCTTTACCACAAAACCACATTGCCACCCCCTGGGATGCATGGTCGGAGGGTAAGTCCGGCGGCAAGCGACCAACTTCTGGGAACCTGGGGCCACCCTCAAGTGTATTGTAAGTCCCCTCACCCGTTGTACCGGGGCTCTACCCGGGTGGACCTGTTATTCCTTTTACTCGTGGAAATAACAATGAAATTGGACAAAAAGAAAAGTTCGAAGG
>NW_020223404.1:0-896 GCF_003070985.1 Temnothorax curvispinosus | reverse complement strand
AGTACTCAAATTCAGAATTAATTCAAAATTGAATTTTTCGAACAGCACATAGACCAGCCAGTGAAATGAAAAGAATTTGACGGAAACGAATGGAATTGTGTTGACTATTAAGTATTTAACTTACATCTTTCTGTATATTTATCTTCGCGGTAACTTCAGAGAAATGCGCAAAGAAATTTGAGATAACCCGATACTCAAGGTAAAACGCGACAACGCAATTTCTGCAACATCACAAAATTGCTGTCCCTGGGAAACGTGCAAGCATGATTCGTGGCTATAGCCGGTCCTTGGCGACGCCGTCGCACTGACACTACACCGGGGAACCACCGTCGACATTGAGTATGACCCTCCTCTATCAGGCGTCTGCTTTTCTGCCGTTTGAGCAGACGGAGCAGACGAACCTAATTTAGCTCGGGATGAGTACTCGCGCACGGGATGAAAGCTAAGGCACATGGGGTCGAAACGCGACAGATTACCCGTTGCAAAACGTTTCTCTATCGATCTGGAAAGTGCTCGTTATTTTTCTTTAATCGCAGGCGAAACGAACCCTTTGGAACTAAGATGTGAAATTGCACAAAATTTGAATATTTTGTATCTGACGATGAGAGAAACTACATTTAAATAAATGATTAATTAGCTAAAGACTCTCGATATTAAAGCTAGCAAATAAAAAGGAAAAGTTAGCTATGAAAGTCAAACTCGGTTATTTGTGCGTAAGTTTACGTTATGTAGTATTCAATTAATAATTTAACACAAACTATGAATAGTATACGTTTCGGCTTTACTTGGAGCCATTTTCAGCGGTGATAGATAAATTAAATAACCTCAAACACTTTAAAAAGTATAAGTTGAATACTTAAAAATTGAATGTAAAACGACAGAGTAAATTTCAAGAG
>NW_020223403.1:0-1003 GCF_003070985.1 Temnothorax curvispinosus | reverse complement strand
AATTTACACTTGTGTGTGTGAAAAATATAGACAGATAATTAGTAGGCTTCTAACTGTAATTAACCCTTCGCCCGTAAACTGGGTCATAAATGGCACAAGCCGAAATTCAAGATAGAATACCGCCGAAATGAAAAGGGGGGGGGGGCTTGCCGTCCCTCGTAAAAAAAGTAGGTAGTGGGGAGAACTCATGCCCAAAGTTTCGTTGGAATTCGCCAGTGTGTGCTTGACCAGCAGCGAGTCAAAGTGCGTCCAGTGCCACTATTGACCCAGTTTACGGACAGTGCCAGACTTTCGTGCAAGTAAGTAAAATTAATTTAACGTCATTTTCATATTACTACAGTTATTTTTAACTTATATAAGTGATATTTTTTTATGATTGTGTATATTATATATACCTATAACCTCAAAATTTGAGTGGATGAAAACACGTGTAAAAAGAAATTACATGTACTTTCAGGGTACAATGGATGATCAAGCGACAAATATCAGATATTATTTACGAGAAAGACGATTTTATATGATTTTTTAATAAAATAATGTAAAAATTACGTTAAAAGTCTTATTTCTCCTTAACCCGAAAAAGGCCATTTTCAATCCTCAGAATAATTATACTTTTTAAAAATGACCCATATACAGAATTTTTTTCTTGAAAGTACACATATTTAACTATAAAACCTCGTTGGAATTTTTTATTTTGATTTAAAACTCAATGAGATATGATTTTTTTAATAAAAATGGATTTTTATCAATTTTTTGCATAAAGAATTATTTATAAACAATTTATCTTATAATGAATCGCTAAATAAACTTTGGGATTATAAAATAGGATAGTATACAAGTATTACAGAATTTTTTCAGATTTTTTGAACACTATTTACTAGGTCAAAATAACGACAGGACATTTATGACCCAGATTACGGACGATGCCAGTCAAATTATAGTTTACGGGCGAAGGGTTAAAAAGAATAAATAAATTAAGTATACTTTTAACTTTTAAGTTGTA
>NW_020223402.1:0-3537 GCF_003070985.1 Temnothorax curvispinosus | reverse complement strand
ATTTTTGACGTAAATTTTTGTTGCGATAATTTTGTTGCCCAGTGTATCTCTTGAAACTTTTTTACGTAACAATTAAAAAAAAAAACACATAATTTAAAAGTTATTCAAGATATACAAATTAGGAGTCCCATCCTATGTGCATATACTTTTTGCATGCACTATATGCTAAAGAAAAATGACGGGTTTCTTCTATAGTACAGTATTTAATTCATTTAATTATGTCTATTCTATTTAATTCATTTAATTATGTCTATTTAATTATGTCTATTCTTACAAAATAACAATAATGTAATTTCAGCAACATTCCGATTGCTACCCTGTTGAGCGAAAGAGTGTCTTTCTTCCGGCATCCACTTACCTTCTCGTAAAGCCAAAAAGCGCTCTTCTCACCCACACTGAGGCCGGACTTGGTAAAATCCTTTATCCCTTTGAATTGCGTGAAGACGAACTCGCTGGCCCGGTTGGAGTAGAACACCTGCGGTTGGCCGGAAATCGGCGTCATCGGTAGCGGCGTTTGCCCGTACGGCGTTGAAACGTAGCCCATACCGGTTGCTGGCTGCGGATAGTACTGTCCGGGAACCGGAAGCAAAATCTTTGGCCTGGGCGGCATCGTTCGCAATCGCGATGAGTTCGACATGTTTGCGACCGATTTTGCGACGCGACTGTCTCGAAGTACAAGACGAAGTACTACAAGCGAAACACTTAAGCGAGACACGTGTGTTTTGGTACCTTACGTGTTATCGGGTATACGATTTTCCGCGATCGATCCTCCCTTACTCGTCCAAGATCCACAGGGAGTTACGGGGAGAAATTTTCGTCCGATACTCTCGTAGAACAAATACCCGAGGAACACATTGTTCCGACTGCATTTAAATTGCCCCGGGGAACACTTTGCGATTCAGTGTTCTACACGTTTACAGTCGCTGGTTAAACAATTCAACGTAATAATCAGCGATAATCGACTCTGCGATTTGCGTGCAATTTACGGGAATTAAAGATCCCCAGTGTTCACGAGACAGATCACACAACATTCATGGCAACGCACATGTGTATGATTTGCACTACATAAACGTATCGGCGTCTGGTATGTCACTTTGTCTTCTTTTTGTCCCGTCCGCTATTTTCCGCAGATCCATGAATTTTATTTGAGTGCAGATATAAATAGACGGACAGACGGAAGAATGTTGGCAAGCTCCTAGAGCAGGATTCCGTGGAAGAGATTTATCTTGAAAAGCAACCGCGTGTCTCTTTGCGAAATATACGAAAGAGGTCATTCGTGGCTTCTTAAACGACCTAAACGATCATAAAGAACCATTAATATATCGCTATATAATATATCACGCTAAAGAACTATAATTTGATTAAGATATGTAATAAAAAAAAGTTACTGGAGAGCGAATTGAAAGTAATAAACCGAGCGCTTCAATAAACTTTTATTGAGAAGGTTTTATTTCCAATTTGAAATATTAACAATGAGGGTCACAGAATATTCTACTTTATAAAGCACTTTCAATAATTTAATATTATCCATTTCAATATTATACAATTTAATGTTACAATGTCTACAAAATGTCACAATAAAATACTATTTTAACTTAATTCAATTTAAATTTAACCCTTAAATGCCCCCTGGGGCAAGTGTACAACCGGGTAGGTCAATCACTCAACTATCATCAATGGGAGCATGAACTCCATTTTTGGCAAGAACATTTGAAAATATATCATTGTAAAGGGTCTGGGGTCCGCTGGACCCTTTACAATGATATATTTTCAAATGTTCTTGCCAAAAATGGAGTTCATGCTCCCATTGATGATAGTTGAGTGATTGACCTACCCGGTTGTACACTTGCCCCAGGGGGCATTTAAGGGTTAAATTTAAATTGAATTAAGTTAAAATAGTATTTTATTGTGACATTTTGTAGACATTGTAACATTAAATTGTATAATATTGAAATGGATAATATTAAATTATTGAAAGTGCTTTATAAAGTAGAATATTCTGTGACCCTCATTGTTAATATTTCAAATTGGAAATAAAACCTTCTCAATAAAAGTTTATTGAAGCGCTCGGTTTATTACTTTCAATTCGCTCTCCAGTAACTTTTTTTTATTACATATCTTAATCAAATTATAGTTCTTTAGCGTGATATATTATATAGCGATATATTAATGGTTCTTTATGATCGTTTAGGTCGTTTAAGAAGCCACGAATGACCTCTTTCGTATATTTCGCAAAGAGACACGCGGTTGCTTTTCAAGATAAATCTCTTCCACGGAATCCTGCTCTAGGAGCTTGCCAACATTCTTCCGTCTGTCCGTCTATTTATATCTGCACTCAAATAAAATTCATGGATCTGCGGAAAATAGCGGACGGGACAAAAAGAAGACAAAGTGACATACCAGACGCCGATACGTTTATGTAGTGCAAATCATACACATGTGCGTTGCCATGAATGTTGTGTGATCTGTCTCGTGAACACTGGGGATCTTTAATTCCCGTAAATTGCACGCAAATCGCAGAGTCGATTATCGCTGATTATTACGTTGAATTGTTTAACCAGCGACTGTAAACGTGTAGAACACTGAATCGCAAAGTGTTCCCCGGGGCAATTTAAATGCAGTCGGAACAATGTGTTCCTCGGGTATTTGTTCTACGAGAGTATCGGACGAAAATTTCTCCCCGTAACTCCCTGTGGATCTTGGACGAGTAAGGGAGGATCGATCGCGGAAAATCGTATACCCGATAACACGTAAGGTACCAAAACACACGTGTCTCGCTTAAGTGTTTCGCTTGTAGTACTTCGTCTTGTACTTCGAGACAGTCGCGTCGCAAAATCGGTCGCAAACATGTCGAACTCACCGCGATTGCGAACGATGCCGCCCAGGCCAAAGATTTTGCTTCCGGTTCCCGGACAGTACTATCCGCAGCCAGCAACCGGTATGGGCTACGTTTCAACGCCGTACGGGCAAACGCCGCTACCGATGACGCCGATTTCCGGCCAACCGCAGGTGTTCTACTCCAACCGGGCCAGCGAGTTCGTCTTCACGCAATTCAAAGGGATAAAGGATTTTACCAAGTCCGGCCTCAGTGTGGGTGAGAAGAGCGCTTTTTGGCTTTACGAGAAGGTAAGTGGATGCCGGAAGAAAGACACTCTTTCGCTCAACAGGGTAGCAATCGGAATGTTGCTGAAATTACATTATTGTTATTTTGTAAGAATAGACATAATTAAATAGACATAATTAAATGAATTAAATAGAATAGACATAATTAAATGAATTAAATACTGTACTATAGAAGAAACCCGTCATTTTTCTTTAGCATATAGTGCATGCAAAAAGTATATGCACATAGGATGGGACTCCTAATTTGTATATCTTGAATAACTTTTAAATTATGTGTTCTTTTTTTAATTGTTACGTACAAAAGTTTCAAGAGATACACTGGGCAACAAAATTATCGCAACAAAAATTTACGTCAAAAATTTGCCCAACTTCAAATAAGCATAACTCCGCGAAAAATTGTCATATCTGAAAGTT
>NW_020223401.1:0-3077 GCF_003070985.1 Temnothorax curvispinosus | reverse complement strand
TATTATCGCTTGCGACGAAATAAATCGAAATGTCTAAATTTTAATTCTTCACGTGATTTTAATCGATTATACACTTATTATTGTATTTAATTTCATAAATTAGTCGTAAACGTTATTTACCAAAGTTATTGCATAAATTTTATTTCTTTCCGCGTTACAATTTAATTTCTTCATTATGTTTTACAACATAAACTAGTAATAATTACAGAAGAATCCATGGAAGTATTTCATTATATCCAGAGTTTTATAGGGAATGTTATTTATAACGTCCAGTTGATACTCGATGGATTAGAAATTATTATCAATGATATTAGAATAATAAAACACGATACTGAGAGACATATATCTTGAATAGCGAAAGGAACAATGATTTAGCAGTGCACTGAGATCGACAAGCTCGAGTCGCCGTAGCAGTGATTCGAGAGCCAAGTCCATTACACAGTATCCACGCTCGTGAGTTAGATTTAGGCGAATCTTGCAAATGAGCCTCCACCGTGCATTTGCCGTTTTATTTCCTGGGTCATAAATATGCTCGCGAGGTGAACGAAACGATTGGATGAGAGTGAGCAAGGGAAAAAGAGAGAGGAAAGCATGGCACGCGGAGGAAAGGAGTCCCGCGAGAAGGGAAGAGAAAGAGGGAAGGGTTGGTCGAGGGGGACAGTGCAACATCGTATTTTCTGTTCGTTCATGCGGAATCGGCATGTCGTAGATATCGTTCGCGACCTTACTCTCCCGGTGGCGGAGTCCGGACTCGGCTTCGGTTAACGGTGTATCGTGTCTGTGCTGTTCGCTCTTCTCGATTCACGAGGTAAGGACGCGGCGCGGAGTCGTGGGCCTTTTACGGCGTGCACGCTAAATCGTCGGAATATGTACCAATAGGAAGGCGATGGCCGGTATAACAACGGCGAATGCCGCCGCAAACGCGCTGCAAAAGAAGCCGTTTATTACGCACCGCTGCGGCGATGGCAGCGACAATTGCATCTCGCGAATATGTGTATCGGCGAGGAGATACGCGCAACACGACGCAACGCCGGCGGGAGGGCGAGTAAGTGAGAATTGCACGCGGTGCGACTTATCATCGAGGGTGCGCTTTCGCGTTCGCCGCGACAACCCGTTATAGTATTACTCTTCCAATTTTCCTCGAATTATAAGTATTGCATAATATGCGAACATAAAATATAATATATAATATAATAAGTATACACTGACTGTGTGTGTTAAAATACCTTTTAAGTAAGCTTTCTACATCAAAATTTAATTTTACTATAAACAGTATAAACTTACAGTTTTTTAAAATAGTCTTTGTAAGTATGTTGCTTTATTTATTGCATTTGATCGATCAAAATTATTTAAAGCAAATAGCACTTCCCCTAAAATATTTATTATAGATTACTGTTTAATAATATCTGATGTATATAATAAAAATCCTACAAATTACATATCTATAAAACATATAGACTCGTTTCTCGTGACAATACCCACCGCGATCCCACCGGTGAAATTATCGCTTTGCGACAACCTCAGGACGACGTGTTCACCATAATTTTCGATATTATTCCAAAGAGAGACAGAGTGAGAGAGAGAGAGAGAGTCGTGCCGCGTAATCTCCATAGAGAAAAGAAACCCGCGCACGATGGGAGCGCGCGGCGTTCCCTGAATGGTGCAATAAAATTAGGCTACCATACATAATGCGTCCCGAGGCGCGCCACCGACAGACGGGACTCCCATACCTTCGCATTATCCCCGCGGTAATTCTCGGGTACGCGAAACGCATTAGTCATTTTCGCGTAGGGTGGAGAACCCGCGCGGGGAGCAGGAGAATGAAGAGGAGGAGGAGAAGGAGGAGAAAGAGCAAAAAAAAGAAGAAAAGGAGGAGGGGGAGGAGTAGGGAACTGACTTATATTCATCCACCTAATCCCCCTCTGATGATCAAAGATCCCCGACTGTTGGCGGCACCGTGGACGCGGGCAACAACGACCGCCGCCGCCGCCGCGTGCAGTTTCTTCTACGCTGCTGCCGCACCGCATCGCGCCGTGGGGTAATACAGAAACGATCCGTGCACTTCCGACGAGCGATTCACGTTTTCCGCGGCGCGGCTACTTGGGAGGCGAGCCGGTTGAATTAACTTAGCCTAACGCCTCGTTTGCCGTGGCTCTCCGCGTGCGCGCTTCTGCGGTTGCGTGCACGTATATGTATGCGCCTCGCATGCGTCTGGTCTGATGCGTTCCGCATATACGTGTATATACGATGCATACACGTCGCGTCGTACACACGCATATACGCGCATGGAATACGCGTTGTTCGTCCCTCGCGGTGGCAGCGGCCGCGCGAGAGAAGCCCACTGGACAGGGGTAATAAAGCAACAAGACAATGACGGTGATTTACGCGGTCCTACGGCAAATGGGCTTACCCGTAAATTTTTGCACGGGTAGCACGCGCGTCGGCGCGAGAGAAAGGTGGAGAGACCCCTCGCGCGATTTATTAATCTCGTCCGTGCGACACGCACGTAGATGCGACTCAGACTCGGCTCAGCTTGACTGGACGCGGGGCGACGCGGCGAGGCCCAGGTGCTCTGGTGCTAGAGGATTATTTATTTATATAAAATACGCGACGATATATCTATCGAGCTCTATACGAATGGAACTGGGAAATGCGATTAGAATATTTTTCATGTATAATGCTACAACAAATAATTTTCACAGAAATTTATGTCTTATGTTCTGCGTAACGCAAATAATGCATTAATATAATGTTAGTTGAAACAGGTAGATAATTTTCTTTACTCTTAATAGAAAAAGAAGATTTTTTTGAGAGACAAAGGCGTGTTAATGTCAAAGATAAAAGATTCTCGTTTGTGAGTAATAATGAAAAATCAAATATTTGCGCATATATCGCAAATTCATAGAAGACTTTTTTCGCGATAATTGTGTGAGCGTAAATCATGGTAGTCACGGTTGCACGCTGTTCGCAGATGTTACTGGAAAGCCATCGATGATATAATCATAATGCAATTATAGCTTCGAAAAAATATATAGGTATCACGAAAATTGTAAACCGCATGTTAAGGTAGTTGTATC
>NW_020223400.1:448254-459526 GCF_003070985.1 Temnothorax curvispinosus | reverse complement strand
TCGACTGATATGACAATATTAAAAACAGTATTATATAAATCAGATAAAATTACTTATAGTATATAGTTTCCAATTGATTCAGGCGACAGAAATATCTATGATTATTACGAAGGTCTCGTTGTGATTAAGCTGCGCGTGTGATATGTGTAACTCCGTGATGTAATTTGGTCGGGAGTCTGCACGTGGAGTCAATGCACTTTCGGGGTTGTTATCCGCATTGAATCTCGTCGCCTCGAGATATTTCGCTTTCGGTCGCTGTCGCCGGCCCTGTAACGCCCACATACGCGACCACCAACACCGATGCATTACTACACAGCGACGGTATGCATCGAGTGTCCTTCTATTTCCTTAAAATTCCGATGGATCGTATGCCCCTGCCCCCAAGCGTCCTACGTACACACACGCACACCGACGTCGCGCGCGCGTATGCACACGCCGTCGAAAGCGTGCTCGTAGCACACATAACACCGAGAAGAAGAGAAGGCTCGCGCGAGAGGAGGTAGAGGAGAAGGAGGTTGAAGCGGAGAAGAACGGCCTGGAAGACGGCGGTGGAGCGAAGAAGGAAAAAGGCGCGGGGAGGGCGGCAGTAGAGCAGGAGAGTCGACGGAGGTGGAGAAGAAGACGAAGAAGTAGTAGAGGGTTGCGAGAAGACCGGGGGTAGCGGAGGGTGACGCCGCTGCCGCCGCCGCCGCCGCCGCCGGCGGTGGTAATGGTGATGGCGAATGGCGATGGTGGTGGCAGGACGCTTTGGCGTGCCGTCGTCTACGTGCGTGTATATGCACGGGCACGCATACGCGCGCGCGAGTATAGGGATTCCAGTTTAAAAATACAAATGGAGTATCGAGCTTTCGTGGAACGCGAGGTTCCGCGATGGGTCCGGGGGAGGTGGCCTCTAGGATCCAGAAGGAGGGAGGATGACGGTAGGCGGCGGACGGGGGGAGGATAGCGCCGGCACAGGGGATGAGGGAGATATTTCAAAAATCGAATATTGATCAGAGCTGCCAATCCTACCCTCTGTAATCCGTACGTGTGCGCTGGTTGGCTCTTACGTATCCCTTAGGTGCAGTGTCTGCATCCGCTCGTCCTCGAGCCTTCGGCTCGTACGTCTCTGTCGTTCCTATGCACTTATGCGCATAGGAACGCGAGGAAGACCCGCTGCGCGTTCAATGAGATGCCAGGAAGAATTAATGACTCGGATATTTTCGAGATACAATTATAGCGATAATTAACGGTAATTAGAACGCAGTGAATATGCGAATTTGAAATTTATAGAAAATATTTGTCATCAATTTATAATTACGATCATGAGCACTGTGTAAATTATTGCAAAACTGTGTACGCACGGTATGTTATTTCTAATCTAAACTCAGCCGTATCTAATCTAACGTATCTTTATAAAGACATCGAAATATATATGCTAAGGAGCTAATACAAATCGCGCGCACATACTCATTCTCACGTCCCATTTTTTTTCACGGCCGCTACTTCTCTTTCACGCGAGAACGAATGCAAACGCGTGGAAAGCGAGAAAAGGGAGGACGTAAAATAAGAAAGGAGGGCTGGCTCTCAGATTACTCACCCTTATATATGGGTGCCGCGGGCGAGCCGGATGGGGCAGGGTGAAACGGGGGCAGGGGCGGAGAGGGTGGATGAAATCTTTTAATGGCAGCCATCCAACCGTCGTCTCTCCTGCCTCCTTCGCCGTGCGACCTTCCTTCGCCATCCACGTATTAGCTATTCTTATGTCCATCGACACACAGGCACCGCTCCCACATAGGACATCCCCCTAGTAATCGCATTTTAAATTACTCATGTAGGTACATGGATGTACATACACAGGTATATGGATGTAGTCGGATAGGATGGAAACGGTCGGAAGATCGAATGTCAGTGCTCGCGCGGATCGATAGATAGGAAAGGGCGGTGTTGGGAGAATGATGATCCTTCGTGTGGAAATGAAAATGAGAGGTTGAAATAAACGAAACGGCTGCACCTTCGTCGTCTCCTTGTATCCTTGCGATAAGACTTTATGTATTTATTTTCCTGTATTTTTCGTAAGTCCAAGCTTTACGTCTCGCTGACAAAGAACATTAATTTTTTAAATTGAATCAATCACCACTTTCCATATTATAATTGATAAACGCATTTTGAACGCCAAGCAAACAAATTAATAATTCAACAAAGTTATTTTTAAATAATAAACTCACATTATTATTTAATCGCAATGATATATTAAAAGGACTGATTATTAGGACAACTAAATTATAATAAATTAAAACGGGTCAGCCGCATAAAAATATTTATTATTGAATATTAAAAGAAAACATATTTTTAGTATTTAAAACATTTTGAATAGCTGTAACATTGTATTTCTGCTCATCATCTTCCAAAAATTCGAGACCATCCCGAATGGTGTGCGAAAATGGATGCATGTAAAAAGGAAAAAAAATATCCACCAACGATCCACCTTGCAGCAACGATTTATTCTCAGCGAAGTGTCGCAAGAACCAAATTGACGGAATCGTTTAAAGGCGCAAGAAAGCCCACCATTCCGGCTTCGCGCTTAACCGAAGCATTTCCCGTTTTCTATCTTCGCCTTATTCCTCTCGCGCTCCCTGCCCCCCAATCTTCGCCGCTTCTTTCCTCGCAAGGAGACAAAACACTGTCGTCTCGTGTGACGGTGCAAAGAAAACACTAACAAAACACCCCCTGGTTCTCCGAGCCCCGTCTAACAAACGAGCCATGACACCCTCTCCCTCCGCGCCGCCTCTCTTCACCCACTATCCCATAATGGTGTTGGTAGGGCCGCATATGACGTCACACGCGCCCAGAGATACACGTACATGAAGATAGAGCCCGAAGGAAAAGCCGCGGCCCTGGAGGAGAAGTAAATCCATATTTTACACCACCACCACCGCCGCCGCCGCCACCACCATCGCCGTCGTTCTCATCTCGACCCCACCATCACCATCACCACCACCAGTAGAGACACTGTTAGACGCCTTCGCTTGTTTCGCCGCTCTTCGCTCCTGTCTCGTCCCTTCGCGACGCCTCTGCCGTCCGCAGCTTACATACATCCCCTTAAAGATCACGCATCGGCCGGCGAGGGATGAATCCGACAGCGCGAAGGGGGTTTCTTCGTCCGGACGGACACTCGTCACCGAATAGCTTCTCTTCTTCTCTCTCGCGGGCCAATAATAATGGGCGCTACACGTGACGGTGAGCGAGGGGACGCGTAATTTATGGAATTTCATATATGAGGATTTATATATCCTGGAAATTTTGTAAACGCGGCCTGAGAACTGTCGACAGCATCGCGCGCCAAGGCCTGCGAATAATTGGCAATGGGGTGTTTTAGAAACAAACAGCGCGACATACGTTCATACATTCTATAATATACAATAGTGTAAAATATGCATGAATTTAGATTATGTATCACTTTATTTTATTATTTTATTTTATTACTATTATGCTTGCAATAGTTCACCAATTGAGAAGTCGTTTTAAATCACAATAAATTAATAATTAATATGTTTGCATAACTAGTTGGTCATGAATTTTAATCGGCAAATTGATAATATGAGAATATATGAATAAATATGCCATCTTTTAACCACAAAAATTCTGACACAGAAGAATGGTATAAATTACGTATGATTAACATCAGCAATAAAAATCTTTTTTTTTTAAACGTCAATGATACTAGCGAGATGACATCGTTTCTTAATCCTTTTAATCCTTTACACCAACACACCTATTATAGCTCTGCCGACAGTTAGTTCGCTTTAATCCGCAGTTAAAACAGAACTGGACATTGACCGATCGTTGTCGGACAGGTCGGACATCTGGTTAGCCGGATTTCACGATTCGCTCGGAGCTAGATTAATTATTTGGTTGCCGTGTCTCTTGACCACTTGCGATAAATCGCGAACTAAGCCTTTCCCGACTCGCTGACGAAGCAAACTGTAGAAACTATATGAACAATATGTATCCAGCAATTTAAGATTTGTATTTTTTTATATACATATCAATTTGAAATACATGAAAAAATATCTTAGCGGTGGAATCTTTGGGTTTTATTTTTATATAAATACTTTATATTTATTTGTCGGGATAAAGAAGAATGACGAAAAAAAATCGATGCAAAATTTGTTAAAGATTTAACAAATTTTTTGATAGAGTTGATTCGTTTATTTAAGATATTTCCATAAATTATATAAAATACTTATTACTAATATATCGCTATACATATATAGATATTATAGTTATAGACGTACAGCATAATGAAAATCAGTTTTACGAAAATAAGACTTTCCATCACGGAATAAGATATATGTCGCACAATAAAATACTTACATTAGTTCGTATATTTTTAACGTTGTATTTATAAATATATCTTTGATGTGCCGCTTTTGAAATAGTTCTGGCAGCATGCCAGCAACGCCGACTCCGCTCCAGCTCGAAGGAAATAGAGGCGATACATTTTGGAGTTTGCAGTTCGTTAAAACCGTAAAATTGACACGTGGGGTCGAAGCAATCGGTCGCGCCGGCAAGGATCAATAATTCGATCTCGATATAAATTCGGTGGGGACAGGGGGATCGTTTCTCATCCGCTGGGGTCGCAAACATACCTCGTGGATGGGGTTGAAACCGATCGCCCTTTTTTTTCATCGATCACTCCGCCTCCCCGCCCCGATGCATCGCTTGCTACTCGCGTCTCCGGAATCTAATTTCATCGGTACGCCGGCACGTTGAAAGTATTATACCGAGAAAATGTGACGTAACGTCGATATTTCGCGTTTAGCCGTTTCTCGTTTCTGGGGAAACTCGACAGCTTGCGCGATTTTTAGACGGTTCTTAAGAAAGTTGACAAATTACATTTGTTCTTAATAACGAATTTTATTCAAACAGAAAATATTGAGAGGTAGAACGGGAACAAGACAAACACGTTATTTGTAGGCTTATTTAAATTAAAACTTGAAACTTATATGAGGTATCGCGTACGGTACTCGACCTCGCCACTTCAATACTATTTCTCGTGCCGATTACGCGCAGGATCCCGTTGATTCAGCGATTCCGACAAACTGGTTGCAGTTTGGCAGTAAAACCGATACTTTTTTCCACGCACGTCCACGGTTCGTGGCGTTTCGAAAGTTTTCATCGAGCTGTCGCGCGATGTCGCGACGGGAATACCGGGAAAATCGGGGGTGGAAACGACGAGGATCCGCCGATTCCCGTGCGGCACAATGGCAGCTCGATAAAAATTGGCACAGCTTTATTATGCAGCCCGGGTGTTAAAGCTAGGGTCGTCTGATGAGTCGAGTCGAGTTCCTCCTCTGGGAAATACTCATCGCCGCCAACCCCGTCGCGTAACCCCGTGCTCTCGTGGCGGGCATCTTTCGCACGAAATAGCTTGCCGTTTTTCCTTGCGCTTACTTGTCTCCTCCTTCGATCGAGTATTGAATGTGCTTACTATTCCGCGAATACACGACTAGGGAAGTAATCGATGCGGATTTTAAATTTGTGTCCATACATTCAAAAACGATGTTTAACATAAATCAAATATTCATGAGCTCTATATCGATTGTCATAACCATAACATCAACCATACATGATATACGTTGAAACTTATTTGATTACAATAGTACCTGTAACAAATTACAAGAGCGGGCAATTAATAAAAGAGCAGGGTTTATGTAGCTTGAAAAGTTAGGCATTCTGTCTACGTGCGAAATTACATTTGATATTAATATCTACTCGAATTGTACTTCTGCAAGTGCAGTTCTGTATAGTTAATCATTGCGAGACAGGTAGAAGATTATCTTTTATAAGGGCTGGTGGGAAAAAAAGGAGGGAAATTTTGTGGGAGGAATGAAGAAGACGGGAGAAGCAGCAAAACGTAGGCGAGACGTGCGTCGCTTACGTTATTTCTCAGCATAATTCTGTTAGCCTCTTATACTCGATTGTGACATTCCATCTTATACAACTTCTTCCTGCAGAAAGAATATATAAATATGTAGTTTTGTTTTTTAACACCTTTTTATCTCTATAGTATCCGTGACTTATTATTACTTCATTAAAGTTATTTCGCCAACTAATATCCATTTCTATCAACGCAGATTAACTTTAATCAAATCTAAAAAAAAAAAAAAAAAATGAACGTAAGACATTAACAAAACGCGTGCAATACCGATAAAAGCATGTAGCTGAAGTGTGCAATTGTTGGATACGTTGCGTGAATTAGACGCAGCAACATAAAGACCGTTTCACGGAAAGTGTCGTCGTTGAGACACGTAAAGGAACCATGGTCATCCATAAAATCCGAAGGGTACGAACGACTACCATCTCTTTTCCCGTTTCCCGGGTCTGTCGTTAACCCCGAATAAACTCCTGGCACGAAGCTAATCATATTTTCTAATCCGAAGCTGGAGGGAAAAGAGCAGAACAGAGTCAGGGGAGGAGGGGAAGAAAGCTCGCGCGTTCCTGGCTATCATATAATTTTTCCGACAAGAAGCACTTACGCCTCCTCGTCCCCTGCTGTAGCCCATCTACCCTCTCACACGGAAACATGTTTTGCGCCGAGCGGAGGGCATGGAAGTGGATTTATATCAAATTACGTAGGAAATTTTTTAAGTTCCACACGAGGAATTTATTTGATTTTCGCACGACAAAAATAAAATAAAATCTACAGTTAATCAAGTTGCGTACGTATTAATCAACATAATAATTAACATATATTTCATGTTTTAATCGGTTTGTCGCGTGGTAGTATTCTTTTTTAATTATTAAATATAATCAAACTTACGTAATTGAGTCTCAGTTATACATTTGATTGGTTTTTGATTAATTAATATATAGAATTATACTAATAAAATATCTTTCAAGCAATAAGAAAGAAAGGATTATATATAGAATAATGCAAAAAAGAATAGATTGTAAAAGAGTTGCGTATTTTCTATATTGATATGTATATAAAATGTTCGTGTATAACGTATTCGGAATCAGAATTAAATTTGTAGTGGTTGAGAATTAACGAACAATGACTAATTAGAGAAAATTTAATTTTGGCTGATAGGATAATAAAACTGTTAATGAAAATAATATGAATAAGATAATGAGAACCAAGCAAAATAAATTGCAAAGATATTGTCTTTTGATACTTATATTTAAATCAATCAAGAAAATATAAATTGACGAAAATTTATTAATTTATATAACGTAAGTACAACATTTTACAATGAATTACGAACTGCATAAAGCGAATAGTATACGAGTGCCGCCATCTGTGATCAAGAACGTTGCGTATGTTTAGTCCTCGTTCTATATAACCATTCCTCTGACTGGATACCGTACTTGCATTCATTTATTTGACCGCCAAATTGACATCTATGAATATATCCAATAATAATTATTATTTTGTTACACACACACACACACACACACACACACACACACACACACACACATATATAATTGTCATATTTTAGTAAATATTAAATCTAAAAATAAATAACCAGAATAACTGAAGTATTAAAAGCATTCTGAGAATCTGTTTTTCTTTCTATATCAACTTGAGCACCACAGAGTACTATTTTTATTACATTTATTCCGTTTAACGCAGAAGATAGCTGTCATACTTAAATATAAACTAATCTAAATTAAGATATTGCAGAAACTTAATAGAAAATATAGTCATTTGACGTCATCAGCACGGCGAGAATACGGCCGAATGTTTATAAAAGGTTCCATTAAAGCGGGCTGTGCGTTATCTTCCCTCCGGATCGTGTCGCGGCGAAAAAGTTTGAAGGTCTCCTGCCGGAGACTCTCGCGATAAGGATTATATCGAGCAAAAACTTGCCTTCGAGGAGTCTTCGAAAAATCGGCACCGACGTTCCAACGAGAAAAGTTACACCGTGGTTCAAGGCGTGTAACGAGTGAACTCTCCGCTGCACGGCGGGGTGAGGAAGCGCACGAGGAGGCGAAACATGTCGGAAAGGGGGTTGGTAGAAATTAAGTCGCTTCCCCAGTCCCGACGTTCCTCGAAACGACACCTCTTCTTTCACCGTCTTCCTCTCGCTGCACGTTAGATTCCGGAATAAGCTCGGCCACCCCTTCGTCGTGCCGACCCTCCTCCGCAGCCCCCCGGCCCCCTCGCCTTTACCTTCCCCTGCTGTGACTTCGAGCACCTTTCCGCGCGACGGCGCGTGTATGCTTGTGTGTGCACACGCGCATATGTGTACGTGTAGAACCCCACCAGAAGGGTGGAGGACCTGCGCGTGAGGGGTAGGTGGTACCAAAATGGCCGAAGCCGCACCCACGAAGGACGAAAGTGGGAGCGAATGAGGGGAATGAGAGAACGGGTGGGAGGATTATACACGACGATGCATGTGTGTGGCGGATACACGTGAATGTAGCTGTACGCGTGCGATACATACGTCTGGAGTTCCCTGTATCCTGCCAGAGGGATGGCAAGATACACAGTTTTGGCCATACCTATGCGCTATTCGAAAGGTATGGCTCGGTACTTGAAGCAATTAATCTTGATAATTAGACTAATTAATTAATTAATTTACCTGCTAATTAAAATTAGGAAAATTGAGAAATTGTTAGACCGAGTTATCTTCACTTGTTAAATGAATATTTTATTATCTCAAAAATACACGTTAGAATTTGAAAAGATTATTGTGTTTTTCATGTATTACTTGCATCAGGGAATTTTAATTAGGCAATATAGTAATTAATTTCATAATATAATCAATATCTGGCAATTAATGTGCATGACAACGTTAATGTTATTTATGTTTCAGGACTATAAATAGTTTTAGTGTTGCTAGAGATAAAGATTTAATTAATTAAAATACAATTCTGCAATGTAATTATCATCAAATTGACCAAAAATATTTTAATAACTTAAAAGAAAGTTAATAATTTATTTCTCTCACATAAAACTTTTCGAAATTAATTAGTATTTTAATAGAAATATATTATATATTATTTAATCTTTCTTTGTCAATTTTATTGCTAAATATCTGTATAATAAGAGTTCTCATTAAATATCTGTAGAAAGAATGTATCACTCTTTCTTTCTCTCTCTTTTCTCTCTCTAATAATCAATTATTAAAATTTTCTGGTAATGGCAATTATACAAGAAAGCGCATTTAGCGTGATAGATTGTTAATTATTTAATTAACAATCTCGCGAAGATTTGAGCAGACAAATATGTTTTATGAAACTATGTAGAATGACGTAGACTCAATCATAAGATTTGAGCAACTAAAATACAATTAGCAAAGTCTATTTAAACTCACGTAGTCACGTCAATGATCGCGCGAGGAGCAATATCGCTTTCCTCGAGGTAGAAAAACATGCAGATTCGATCGATCGACGAGGACGAAATTCCAGCGTGTTCTTGGGGGCTTCCTGCGGGAGACAGAGTGTCCTTTTTTGTCACCCTAAATGTCCACCCTCTTGCCAGCAAAAAAACGGACACGGAAAACACGCACGGATCTAGATGCGTGTGGGGATACTCGCGCACTTGTATGTGTGTATGTGCGCGTGTGTTATTTTTTCCGAGGCATTAAGCTTGCTTTCCTGAGGGCAGGGATGCCTACTCGTCGATGGGGATGAGGTATAGTTTAGTTTAAGGATTCCACGCGATACACAGTTCAAGGATTCTGCCGTTCTAATGTGTCCCGCTGTGTGTGATTTGTTCACAACAATAGTTTTTGAAAATTCTCAATATATAATCCAATAATATAACTGGAGATAGTAAAGTTTTGCCTGTAAGCATTTAATCGAAATTTAGCATAGTACACTTTTTTGATGCTGCATATAACTTCGACTGTTTTCATCTTTGGAGTCCACATTCTTAAAGACATCATTTAATACTCTTTATATCAAGTGGATTTTGATTCGTGGCGTCAAATGTTTTATATAACGTCATTAAATTTCTCATTTTTCTATTCGATCACTAACAATAAGTATCTGTAATCAAAAATGCATGATTATCGCCAGCGGTAGTCGTGTCCGCGTTCATTAGTAAATTCCGTTATATGAAAAACCGTTTTCACAATCTACGCAACTTGAATTTCGAAAACGATTATAATTCTAAGGACAGCTACACACACAACGACTATAAATCTCCTGATCGCCGCTTCATATCAGCGACTTTGCTATCGTTACATTTCCCCAAGACGCGTCCGCAATAATGCAACAGAGTCGTCCCGGAGAACAGCGGAGGCTTTTTACAATCACAAATGTAACTCGAGTTAACTCAGCAATCCATTCTTATTGCTCGTGCAGGCGACGTGGGACGATTCATCGGCTGCGCCGTGCCGCCATACGCCGGTGCTCGGTCACCGCTTGGGCCTCTCTCGCCGAGGAAGACGGACTCGATTTCCATTCATTTATTTTCACTGCCATTTCACTGATTGCCAAGACTCCTCCACCCCCTCGCGCTCGGCCACCTTGGCGGACGCCGCAACCTTCGCGATTCCGCCTCGCTCTAAATTCTCGGCTTCACTTTAATCACCAGAAGTGCAACCTGTTCCTCACCCGGTTCCTCCTGAGGGTCAAGCACCCTATAACCTGTCCCTGACGGCTTCGAACTCCAACCTTTCTCTTTCTTCCATTGCGTGCGAAGCACTGCTTGCGAGATGCTTCAGTCAGAATCTGCTCGATACCGCGAATACGAGAACGCTGTCGCATTTCGTCTTTAAACTATCCTTTTCGTATCGTTTGTAATATTAAAATTAAATAAACGAGTGTGCCCGATGTTATCAGCTGGTGGAAAAACATAACGATTTGATGCGAATTGCGCTCTACGCTATGACTTAAGATACCACTATCGTAATGACCAATCCTCGAAATACGCCTCCGCTGATGTCGATTGCCAACTATTTCTGAAACAGAAAAAGGGCTCGAAAGAGGAACAGAAAGACTGAATATCGTGAGTATGGCCGTTCATTAATAACTGACCGGGACAAAATGTGTTTTTGGCAACGAAAGTCACGTATCCCGGATAAATGGTCATGGAATGAGTGGGGGAGGGGGAGGTGTAAGGGGAGTGGAATCGGGCTCGTGACATTAATGGCAGAAGTGGGACGCATAAAGCATGGGAAATCCACGGAAAAAAGGGCAATTTATGAGTGCTGGCAAAAAATAATGGTATGATAATGAAACGTATCGTAGTGAGCGCCGACCGAGCGTGCGCTAACATACTTTCTCGAAACTAGTGACGAAGGGAAAATAGGAAATGATGAAGAAGAAGGAA
>NW_020223400.1:432693-448154 GCF_003070985.1 Temnothorax curvispinosus | reverse complement strand
AGAGAGAGAGAGAGAGAGAGAGAGAGAGGGAGAGAGGGAGAGAGGGAGAGAGAGAAAGAGAGGACGAAGGACTGAGACACAACCTTCCCCGCTTCGAGCGGAGAACGTAGGGAGTTGACTTCGGGGGTGGTCGAGCGTGGATCGGAGAATGACGCGTGCGTGAGCGAGAGGGTAGATAAGGAACAGAAAAAGAAAAGAGAGAAAGCTCCAGTAAGGATAAGGGCAAATCCACGCTTATGAGGCGCGCCAAGACAAAAGCCTCCATTCCGAGAGAGCCAATATACAACCGAGCTGCAATTCGATATAAATGCATCTGCGCTACACTCGTAACCCCTATGAGCTTCGCGGATTCGGGAAGGCGGAAGGGAGCCAGAACGGGAGAGATAGGGCGGGATGGCCGACCGAGGATTAGGGAGCAGGTCGATGGATGTCTCTGCTTGAGCGAAAAGGCCGTCTTATCTGTCGCGTGGATTAATTAGGAGATCGAGGGTTTTTCGGGATTCCGTATAAACAATGGCGTCTTTTAGATGGAAACACGAAACCCATTCCGATAGCAATTGGGATAAATAGAATCGTCCTTTGACGATGGAGATTAAAATCTAGGTTTCGAGTTTTCGAATATAAAAAGAGATGAAGGCAACAACGTTTCATTGGGATATGCATGTGAAAGCTGCTACATTTAAAAACGTGCACATTTGCTGTAGATTCTTTTCATTTATTAATTTTTTACATAATTTAAAATGTTACGAGCATACTCTATAGAACAATATTAATTATCAAAACATAATTTATATAAAATTTTATATAATATGTGTCATAAGATGAAGCAACCTTTTCAGGAGTAAATTCTTTGATTTACAATTGTTGAGGGAAGTATCGAGTTTTCAAGTTATTTATAAACGAGTGACAATATCATTTAGCAATTATATTTTACTGTTAAATTCAGTGCATCTCTTGATATTATCTTCTTTAAAATTTCGATTTGCGCTATTTTTATGCATAAAAAATATATCATTAAGTCGTTATATAAAATTAACAAATTATATTATTACTTACGATAATAATCATTTAGTTTTGAATTAAGATAATCGCGCTATTAAGCAATCACGAAAGTGAAATTATCTTGAAAACAATATAGCTTAGGTGAATCAAATCCAGATGGTGATCAGTCGCGACATAAATAATCGGCGTAAATATCCCCGGAAATTGCACCTACATCCCGCCATAAATCCGCGACGTTCGCTGCGAGGGTGGCCGCGTTGGTGAAAAATTCCGAGCGATCTCGCGGCGCTTTTCGGTAAAAGAGCCATTTTTGTTTGCCGCTCATTCGACCCGCGGATATAAGCCTTTGAGGCGAAGCCGCTGGAAGCTAATCTAATCCTCGAGTGTATAGCTGGCTCAGCAGTGGACACGCGCGCGCAGCATGCATACACATACATACGTATACGTGACGTACATATACGAAGGATGAGAGAGATGTTTGTGTAATACCTGAAAGTAGCATTCGTATGTATGTGTATGTGTGTCACCGGCGTGTGTGCGCGATGAGGGCGGCGGAAAGAGAAGGCGCAAGGGGAATCGGGCGAGGGGGTGGCGGAGCCAGCAATGGCGCTCCGTGTGCGGGCGTTTATTATTATGATTATACTTGATATCCCCTGCCCGAAGCAGGGCCAGCGAGCCAGCTAGCGAGCCAGCCAGCCAGCCTGCGAAACTTTCCCTCCTTTCCTTTCCGATATTAATATTATTTTTGCCCGGGCGTAGCGGCCGCCATATATCTCGCTCTGGGCATAAAATCCATTCCCCGTTCCAGTCCCCCCTTTCCACCCCCTAGACCGCCCCACCCCCTTTCCGTACGAGGAAAGAGAGACGGAGATCGCGGAGAGAACTACCCTTGTTCGCGCGTCTCTCTTCATCTTCTCTGGTCTTTCTATTTTCCATCTCGTTCTGTCTTCCCACCTCCCCCTGCTACTAGTCGTGAGCAACTCCGCTGGGTTCTATTATTAATTAATGGCGGGCCGGCCATTTTCCTTCTCTGCGCTCAGAGTCCTTTGCCTCCGCCGAGGATACGGCGAGTGGGTACCTTCGGCTGATTAACGTGTCTGCCGCACGCGCCTTCCCGTAATAGCGAGTCACCGAGATCAGGTGCGCCGGGTAATGAAAAGAGGACGTTGATGAACACTGATTCGCAGGATGAACACTCGTAAATAAGCTTTTCGTCGTACTTCTATCTCGACGACATTACGAAGACTCGTAATCGCAGCCCACGAAATTGAATGCGCGAAGTCTTTGAAAATTGGATCGATAAAACTTAAAAATAGAAAAGCTACCTTTTTTACGCTGAATATGACACGCGAGTGTGAACTTGTGCGTTTGATGATTCACTCGAATCGAACTGCTTTTCGCAAAAATTTCTCGCAAACGACGATTCACTTATGGTAAGAGTATATAATTTCAAAAATCAAATCTTTCTCTCTCTCTCTCTCTCTCTCTCTCTCGCAACGTCGAGGTTTTATTTCGTGCCTCGACATTTACTAGTGAAGCTCGCGAGCATCGCCGATGTATATTCGTTGTGGTATGAAACATTCGAGAGCGACGCGATACGTTTCTTTCCGCTGCGTCTATCCCGATATCTGAATAAAGAACATCCAAACGCGCAGCTCTCACCGATGCATCAGCCATGCTTGTATAATCGATGAGTTATAGCGCGATGCACCCGTGGATGTTGCAACGTCAATCTAATGCAACGCATCCACCGGCGAGATTGCGAGGCTGGAACTCGCGAAAAATAATTCGTCAGCATTCGTGGCAGCTGGGAGTCACGAGTGCTCGGCGGGACGTATGGGTAGATGGGTGATTGTCGTCGACATAGGATTGGAAGGAGCTGAATGGAGGCAGGGAGGAGGAGGAGGAGGAGAAGAAGGAAGCGCGGGTGGTTTCCGAGCTCCGTGTGAGAAATTTTAAACTACGATCACCTCGGGGGTAGCCCCGACGTTAGTACATAGAAAGCGGAAGAAGATCGAAGACGGTGCGGCGGGGAGGAAGAGAGCCTGGGGGAGAGGGGGGAACCTGTATGGCTCGAGATCGACCCAGAAGACGCCCATCGCCAGGTCCTACGTGCAGGACATCATAGGACACGGGGGTTGAGAGAATTGCTCATTTGTTCGCCGTAGTGACGGGGCCGGAGGATGCCCTGTAATGTCCTACAGCCTCCTTCTACTCTTCCTCTCCCCCATCTTCCCATCTTCATCTCTCTTTTTCCCTCCGCGCTCTGCCACTCTCCCGGTCCCCCTCCTCCGTGCTACCGCCACCCCGCTTTAGCCGCCCCTCTGGCTCTCTCCCGTCGTGGCGGTGTTCGATCGAAATTCAATTTCCACCGACCCACCCCTCTCACCTACCTACCTTAAGCTCCTTCCTCTACCTCCTTCTCTACATCTCCTACGAAACCCCTCCTCACCATTCGGGAGACCCTCAGCACCCGGGAAAGGAAGCCACCGGCTGCATTCCGCACGATAAATTACGCGGCTCAATTATTCACGGGAATCTCCTGTTTAAGCGACTACCACCACCGCCCGTCTGCCGCCGCGCCGGTATCCCGCCAGGCGCGATGTAAACACGAAAACAGGTGATTTTAAGTGGTCGGCGTGACGCAGCAACTATGACCGATGATGGAACCACGGTCTCGATGTCGGAAAGCATGAATTTCAAAATACTTCGGGTGAATTTAATTCAATAATCGCATATTATTCTGTAATTAGCGAAACGTTGCAATTGGATACCGTCGAGTCGAAACGTATGAAACGGGATTGAAATGATGCGAATCGAGGGGAAATTACATATTTTTATTTTGAAAAGAAGCATAATGATAAGACACAAGAGTAATTGCATTTTGGTGAACAATTGAATAAAATATATCAGTTGAAATAAGTAATATAGGTTTTATAATTTAATAAGATAAATATTTATTGAAATTTTATATTAATTAAATATTTATATTAAAATATTTATTCCATATTCTCCTATTTATTCATCGTGTTTAATGCTTGACAATGAGCAATTTCACATAATAAAATTTATTAGTAAGTTTTAGGAAAATTATCACATTTCTTTTTCTACTATTATCTAAATTGTAACTTGCATCTCTTTTTGTAGAAAATTTAATAATCACAATATAATGTTTAAAGATGATATTTTTTTGATGTAGTAAAATTCTTCGGGATGTGTTCAGGATTATTTTGTCAATTCGAAGATATACAATAAAAATTATTTTTAACACATTGCGACATAATCAATATTAAAGAATCGGAGTAAAATGCTTTTGTTGCATACGGTTTTGTTTATGAAATTTTTTCTTCCGAGGATTTTTCTGGTATCGTAGCCATGTTACGTATTCTTATGGCCGGTTGCCTCCCGTCTGAATGAAGCAATGGAGAACCAACCCACCATCAAACCAACCCCACCCACCATGGATCGTACCTATTTAAATAGCTTTTTTCCAAGGGGAACTCGAACGAATCCCACCCCTTCGTTCCTCAGTGCCGCGCTAGTTACTGCGAATTCCAAGATCCTTTTCAGAGCCTGAATAATTCAAAGCGAGGATATCGCCATTTTCTTTCTATATTCCACAATCGTAACATTACTAATATTCTTAAAACAAATAATTTTCCTTTATAACTGAATTTAAATAAACACGTAAAAGATATGCTATATGCCATATCTAACTTGATTTTGATAAACTTAGAATAACATTTTTATGAAAGAAATGTCAATAATTTGTAAATTGTAAGCAGCTAGAAATGAAAGCTGACGTTGAATTAAAATTTAAGAATGCAAATAGCCAATAACATTTTATTTTATGAAATTTTATTTGCAAGTAATTAATACTTTAACATTTCATCTTGATTTGTCTTATTAAAGCATTTAATATTAAAAGCTTCAAAATTATTTATAATAATTGATGACATCTAATAAAATATTTCTTAAGAAGAGATTAACGATAAAATGGCCAAAGAATGACTATTTCTCTCACTGTTTGTAAACGTCTCGTTACGCAGAATTTCGCAACGTTATGCCGCTAACGTGCGCCATGAATTTCACATTGGATTCATAAATCCGCAATTTTACCGACTCCATAAAATGGCAAACAGCTACAACGTTAGATATCGTTTAGAAAAATTAGATATTCCAAGTATCTCGTCCATCTGGTTAGTTTAGCTACCTTTTTTGTTCTAAAATGGCGAGTTTAACTCGCGACCCAAGTTGGATCACAGCGACACATAGAAGGGCGCGATATAGGCGCATATACGCGCCTCCGAAGAAACGACTAGCGCGAAGGAACGGCAGGGTGGAAGCGGGTGGCGATGGAAGAAGAGAAAAAGGAGGAGGAGGAGGAAGGGGATGGAAACAGCCGTCCTTTGCACACAAAAGCAATAACGCTGGGCTGATATTCTACGTGGAGCCAGGCCACGTCGTCTCGGCCATCCGCCTCGCCGTGAGACCTTCTCGCGAGAGCAGCGAGCCTTCTCTCGCCCAGGAGCATATGAGGGTGGCCGCAGAACAAATACATTAATTTCACCCTCTCCCTACCCTCTCCGCCACTCACCGTCTCTCCGTATAAACACACGCCTGGTCTCCGACACGCGCACGAATTCGCCCTCATCTTTCCGTTCTTTCCACCTCGCTCCCTCACCCTCTCGCCGTTTCTCTTTCTTACTCTTCTCCGCTGGAGATACACGCGCGCTCACGCTCGGAGACACGGCGCGCGAATACACATACACACACTCGCACGCATATGCACACGCACAGAGACACAAGGGAGCTACCATCGCTAGCTAAGTCGCGCGCGCGTAGCATGCACACACGCCTATATGTGTGTGTGCCGATGCGCGTCCTCCGGCATATAAGTAAACGGGGTGCAGAGTGTATGAGGGGGTGTATATGGGTTGGGGTAAGGGGGAGAGGCCGGCGAGGGAGGAGGGAGGGGGTGAGAAGAGGGTGGTGTGTGGTTGCTATGGAAACGCCCAGTCCCTCTCTTATAATTATATGGGGAAAAATGGCTCGCGGACTTTTACCCCGCGTTACACCCCTACCGTCCTTTCTCCCGACTCCGCTTTCTCTCCCTCCCCTATCCTTGCCATCGCGGTGGCAGCTCCGCTTCTTCTTCTGCTTCCACCTCGCCTTCTCTCTCTACGTACTCTGCCTCGCTCTCTTCTCTTCCGCCACCTCTTCCTCATCCACCTCCTCTGCCTCACCTCCTCTGCCGACTGCTTCTTCTACGCCTTCTACTTCTCATCCGGCTTCACCTCGCCGTCTCATCGCACCGCGGCACCTACTTTGCCCGCCTCGGGAATATTATGCTTGCACCTTACCGGGGCGACTGTGTAACCATCCTTAACTCGCTTTAAGGCTGACTGCTCGACGCGTCTTGGATTTCACGTTACTTTCCTGACACCGCCGTCGTTTCTACAGTCAGATTCAAAATTGCTCGTTGCAGACTTGGCTGAAATATTATTGTCATTCATTATATTAATTATATTAATCATTCCTCTAGTATTACTATATTATCAATGCTTAATTTTAAGCAAACAGGTCATACATCCTTCTCTTTTTATGATTGTTTTGCACACAACACTATATGATTGTATATTTATTTTACTATATGTCATGTATTACTCAAAGATTCTTGAATTTCGTATTCATATCAGCGATCATGCATATCACATTCAGACCTTTTTTTATTTTTACGTCCGCATGTAATACGTGTATCTTTTGGCAGTTGCTCCAGAAATAAGAGACGTAACGTATTTCGAAACGATTGATAACGTAACCGAATCTCTTCCGCGAAATAAAGAGTCTTTCTTTTGCTATTTTTATAATATGCACCGAGCGAACACCATCACGCTCGTGACTTGCCAAGTCGACTACGTGCTCGTTCTTAAAACTTGTCTTAACATCGCTTGATGTCTCATGAACATACCACGTAGAGCTTTCTTTGTGTTTCTCTATCGCGTGTTTCAACACTCGTTGATCCATTCAGTACTTGTATTTCGGTTTTAATTTAATCTTTGTTCCCCTAACGTAATATATGAAGTTATTAAGGAATAATTTCTAGTTTTAAAGATTTAAAAAAGTTGTTGCGAAAATTTTGATCAAAGAAGATAATCAAGAATCGAGAATGCTCTTGAGACACGGTAGGATCAAAAGGGGAAGAGAGACGGAAGTGCGAGGGAAGGACGGGTAAGACAAAGATTCGCCGGCAGATAGCTAATAGCCTTTGGTCAGCATTTAGTGGCATGCTGTAACGTCCAACCTCTGCAGCAACAAAACACCCGGCAAATTCTCATTTCAAGTCGCTTAGTAACGGCAATTGCGCGCAAGATATATATCTGTGTGTCTGTACAGGTGCATATTGCGCTTGCGAATGTACCAATATCTTTTGTACATGTTTGAAAAATGTTCCATAAGGTTTGCAAAAATTCGTGAGAAAACGTTCAAATTCGGGATCGATTCTTCTTTTAACAAAATATGAGTTTTATAATTATAGTTTTTTTTTAAATTAAAAGTAAAGATATTAGTAATTTATGCTTTGGAGAAAACGGAATTATATATATATTAAATTACGAATTTCTGTCAATGTTTATAGTTTTTTAACTGAAACGTGCTCACGCGTAAATACGCAGTTGAATTTGAAGCAGTTTAAACAAGAGGATAAAATTTAACGAACATAACTGCGATTTCTTTCGTCGGCATTTAGCGGCAAATCTAAGCGACTGGCTGGCGATTTCAGCGCACACACACGGCGAATTCTTATTTCAGGCTGCTTCCCCAGATAACGGCCATTGCCCGCGAGATAGGGTAGCACGTGTGTATATATTTCGCGTGCGGGGATGTCTTCGGGTAGGATGTGCGGGGCAGCGGGCAGGTCAAGAGTGGTGGAGAAAAAGAGGCAGCCGAAAGAGAGAGGGAGCATATTGCTCCGAAGTAATCCTACTTGATCGCGGTTTTCGGTTTCTCCGTCGTGTGCGTGCGCGTTACGCCAACGCAAGTGTGCGCGTGCGTGTACGTGTATGTGTTCATTTTATACGGGAGACTAATACTCGTACGTGAGAGCTCGAAGGATTACTGCCTTAGGAGCCGCCCCGACTTCGCCGCTTCTTTTCCCACCCCTCCCCTCCCTGCCCCCCCGGCTTTCGTCCCGTCGAACGACGGAGAGTCTTTAAATACCCTCGGGATGCGAGTGTCCTGGACACTGAGAACGTGTTCGGACGACAAAAAATATAATTTCAAATCGAACCTGCCGCCCCATCGTCTGCGGCCTTTACCGTTCTTCGATCCTAAGAATTAACGCACTTTGAGAAACTTAATACGGGAACGCTTGAAAAAAATTGCAGTTAAACTGAAACTGAAAATGAAACTGAAAAAATGTGTATAGAAAAAATTGCATAATCACTCTCTTATTTAAACTTTTTCTTTTTTACAAATTGCAAGTATCATGTCCTTAATTTCTAAATAATGACTTCATACTTAGCTAAATTGTTTTTCTCGAGATGCAATCGAGTTGAAGTTGATCGGTACATCTCTTATATCTTTCAATTTTTGTATTATTTTTTGAATAGATAATTTATTTAACTCGTACGCACTTACTTTGATATAATTAATAAGTGTGTGGTCATGTATTAACGTGTATTTGACCAACGCCACTTGTTAATATTACAAATGAAGTCACGAGTCGTTTCCTCGTTACAATTTATCAGAGACCGTTCGAACAAAGCGGGTGCATGATTAGTCGATTTAATGAAATAATCCCCTTTGATCGGCCTCCTTCCCCGATTTCGCCGCTCCTCCCTGACTCTCCTTCGGGATTCCCTGGCATCCTCAAAGGGAAACACTTGAACCAGAACGTTTTAATTGCGAGGCCCGTAGCGATCTCATTGTTTCCGCTCGGTCTGCGAGTATACCGCCGCGATAGCGGTCGTGGAAAAAGGAAGAAAATGTGCTTCTTAAAAAGTCGCCGAAAAATCTGAGGGGACATGCCCTTTGATTCTGAGAAAAGGACGGTTGGGTGTGCGCACACTTCTCTAAAGTCTCTCTTTACCTTTCTCTCTAACCCATTGCCATTTCTTTAAACTCCCCATCTTTTTTCACTGTTCCCTCAGTACCCCGCGGCGGTCAAATTCATTATAATTGATGTGCTTAAAAGCTAGCGCTTTTAAAATTCTCAAACGTAGATTATCACAAACGATTAACGCGTCAAAAATTAAATTATGTGACTTTACGTTGAGTTATTTGAAAATCTCCGTTTTTTACAATCGAGTGTTTCTATATTTCGTTTATTTGATTAAAATGACATCTTTCTGATAAGATATAGTTATGTAAAACGTCTGCAAAAGAAATTTGCACACCGCAGTGACGTAATCACGGGTGATCGTAAATGCGCGAGAGGACTTACTGTTGAAGGAAGATCGATAATGTCGGAATATTCCTCTTTCTCTCTACCTCTCTTTTTTTTCTCTCTCTCTCTCTCTCCTTTAAGAAATCTTGGAAAACGCAAGAAAATCTTGGCGCACAATGACAGGGGAACAACGGATCATTGGCTAAGCCGCGGATCGTTAGGATTAATGAAACGTTTCAGCCACACTGCGGCGACGAAGCGGAGCAGGGAGGGGTGAGAAACGAGGAAAAATGGAAAAAACGGAGGCGTAGAGGCCTCCGGCGAGGACGCGAGAAAGAAAATCAAGATAAAAACGAGTGGATGTTGACATAGAAGAAGCGAAGAATATGAAGAGGCAGATTGTAAATCTGAATGAAACAAGTAGAGAACTGCAAAATTAATTTTACATTAATTAGCTTTTATTTCCCGCGTGAGCAAAAGGGGGACGCAGAATGAGATTAAAACAGGTGGAAAATTTTAACCGAGATTAAGAAATGAGATATTATAACTCAAGAGTAATGTAACAATATCTTTAGTTTTAACATAGGACAAATCATATTTCTTATCTATAAAAAGATAACATCTAAATGGCCAAGAATATTTTCCATGTGAGCTCTTAAAAAGAAAACTATCTCGAAAATATTTTTTCTAAGAAATAACTCTAAAGGTAGAAATTATACAATTTTACCATTCCACGAACGGCAGGCAACGTGCGAATAATGGCGGTAATGTCGCGTCACTCGACGACAATAAAGAAAGCCGGAGAGGAAACAGGACGAAAGTCACGAAAATATTAATAATTATGTTAATGTCGTAATATAAGACTCGGTAGAGGAACATGAGCAGGGATAGAGTCAGAAAGAAAAAAGGGAGAGAAAGAGAGACAGAGAGAAAAATAGAGAGAGAACGCAGGGGTGGCTCTCTCGACGTCAGAATATCTCCTTAGTTCCCTACGATGGGGCTGGCTCGTCGGGGGTGTGGGTGGGGGTGGATCTTATTTTTATCAATATCTCGCGAGTTGCGCACGCGCAGCGCGCAGCATCCCTTCCGACGAACCTTCGAGGTCCACACGTAGAAACAGACAGAGGGAGCGAAAAAAGAAATGAGAGGTAAGAAGAGGGAGAGAGACGAGTGATAGGGGAGGAGAGACGGAGAGGGAGGAGGGTGAAGGGCGCGCGTTCGTATGTGTATGCGCGTACGCCTCTAATGAGTGTGTGCATCGAATACAGGTGGTGGTAAGCAGGGAAAGAGAGAAAGAGAGAGAAAAAGAGAGATGGAAGAGGGCCGCCTAAGGACCCCCCTAGGACAAAATGGAGCCCGCTTATACTCCGCTGCTACTGCAAAGTGCATCCTTCTCCGGAATCCTCCTTCCCTCAACCTCCTCTCTTACCGTCTCTTTCTCATTCTATTTCTCTTGCATTCGTCTTTTTTCTTCCTTCTCTTTCTGCAATACTCTCTCCTCCTTCTTTTTCTCTTCCTCTTTCTCCCTCTACCTTGTCTCCTTCCACCGGTCCAGGTATTCCCTCATGCGGATGCAAAATCGACGGAGCTTCTCGGGATAATTGCTGCTCCGGGACTCGATTCCAGACGCGAGTACATCTCGAGTACACTTGGAGGAAAGCTTTGCCCATAGTCGAGGGTAGGGAGGGGGGATGGAGAGAGGAAAAGAGGGCGCGTAGCGATTTCTCGTTTGTGAAACGTTTCTTTGGACACGATACGGTTTGTTATCGTTCGCCAATATATAGCTTCGCGCGCTAGCAGATACGGCGAGTCCTCCAGGAAATCTCGCGAATATGTCAGGAATGTTTCTCCCGACGGACTACAGATAGATGTTGGCCTGCTCCGAATACGTTACAGCTTGCACAGCTTCTTGAAATGCAACTTTACTATGCATTGTTTAATGGCAGGAGAAATCGGAACTCTTAATTTTGAATTTCTGATATATATACATATATACATGTATATATGTCGATTAGAAATGTATATGAGTATATATGATCGACATATTATAATTGAACCTAATGATTTAACATAGATTTTCATGAACTTGATATTCACAATGCTGTTCATTTCGTAATAAAAATAAGTGACAAATATGATGTAAAGAAAGATACAATTATCACTCAATTTAAATAAGAAAATACAATTGTATAACGAATAATTATGTAAACTGCATTTTATACACAGAAAGAATCGAGATTGTAAAGTAAATTATGAGTAGGATTTAAAAAGTGGAACATAGTATTTTTCATTTGTTTCATACGTAAATTGAAAAACAATTTTGTTATATCAGTAACGAATTACTTTCTCGCTCGAGATGATATAAAATGATCAACTAATTTCTTTAATATATATATTACACATATTAACTTCTTGTAATAGTTATAAAATAATAGCAGATATATTAATATGATCAGAATCAGAATAGAATCTATTATAGATTTGCATATAAAATTAGAATTATGATCAGCTTTATAATTTTCGTGCACAACTATTTAAGCGTTTGCATTGAGGGATATCGCGATATATTGCTTTCTGGCGTGCAAAAGGGTCGCCCTGCCTCTTTCTTTGTCACAATTTCTCCAACACATGCTAGCTCTTCTTTTTTCACTACCGGACAGTCGGGGTCGCCTTGTCGCGGGCTCCGATCCCCGGCTCCTTAATTATGAATCACCACCGTCATTTACCTTTATTTATCGTTGTGCGACTCCACTTGATTTACCGCCACGATTCTCGCGCCTATTATTCCTGTTTTTTGTTCCACCGCCTTCGAATTTATTATTCCGCCGCGAGATTCCGTTTCGTCTTTTATCGGCTGGCGTTCGTTCTGTTCCGTAAGCCGATCGATAAAATCCACATTGTTACATTATGGTGAATCAAATCGCGTTTCTGCAAAGCGCATATTGACCATCTCGGCGATGCACGAATCGCAATCGTATGCGTATAGCAATATCGATATAAACGCTCTACCGTGATAATATTAACACCGTCCGTATTAATTGTCATTAAGCAAGCGAAATGGTTTCAAGTGTTAGGGCCCTCTGGAAATTGCGTTTCCTGTTGGATGACACAACGCGGATATATCAGCGACGACTGTCTCTGCCTCTCTTTTCTCAACTCATTCTCCGTTCTCGTCCTTTTTCCTCTCGCACCAGCGAGAGATAGATATTATTTTCAGGCGGCGTGGCGGGGATTACTAAAGGCGAGAGGGTAGGTGGGGACGTTGGCACAGGGGTGGATCGGGTGTTTTGCAGCGCGAAATACCCTCCATTACACCGTGGGCGTCGTATATAAAAGATTATTTTTCTTTTCTTTCACCTTCTCTCTTTTCTCTCTGTCTCTTATTTTATCTCACTTTTTTCGCTCTCGTCGCCCTTTTCTGGCGCGCCTCTCGCTTTCCGACGACGTTGGGGGGTGAGTTTTAAGAGGTGACGTGGAAGAGGTTTCGCCTCGGCGTTTCCTCCCTTTCTTTTTTGAGAAATTGTGGAAAATTAGCTGCACGATGCTCGGCGCTTCGTTACGTGACTCGTCGCGAGAAACGAGGAGAGAAAAGGATCGTTTGTCGGCGCGGATAGAGAATGGAGGGACGGAGGCGCACATAAACGACAAACGAGTTCACGAGTCGCTCGCGAATGTTTTAATCTCGGGGGAGCGTAGGGCGCGGGAGAGAGAAAGCGTTTTCTTTTTAATGGAAGGCCACGAAGACGGCGGATAAAAAGCGACCTGCTCGAATCTATGTCCCTCGTGTCTCGAATTTTTCATATCGCTTTTGTCCTTCCTTTGTACATCGGGGCAACATTCAATCGCGAGTCGTGAGTGTTCCTTAAAACTTTTTTAAGAATTTATATACGCGTGCATCTTATGCGATTTAACGTACCATTCAGCAATGTATATTTAAAAGTATTAGAATTGTAAAATATACTTCTGTTAAAAAAATTTGTATGCATAAATTCCACTATTTTATTTTCGTAATATATACTTCACCTCGATAATTTCGTGTTTGTACGTTCATACTTGAGACTAACAATTCTTCTCGATATGACGCACAAAGTACACATATATGCAATGTTTATGTACCACACATATGTATTCTCACTATTTATTTATATATATAAATCGCTAAAATCCATCAAACTCCCTAATTTTAGAATACACATTTTCGCTATTTATTTATACGTAAAAGAGTCACGGTGCGGTCTCGCTTCACACACTACCGTGTTTCTTGATATATAAATCTCGCAAAAAAATCCACCAAACTTTATAATCTTCACGAAATATCAATGAAGCGCTCTTCTTATTACACTTCTATTGCACATAATTCTCTATTGTTTATTTGCTGTTGATGATGGAGTTCGAAACGTTCACAGGTTGCACTCAAAATGTACGAAACTCGTGACGTTAGACGAGACACGAAATTTTCCGGGTTCACCGTCCCGAAGTAGGCCAGGTGAGTGACTGGCTGACTGAAAAATTTTTCTCTCCTAGCCACGAGGGTACAGATGCTGGTCTATAAAAAAAACTCCACCCCAAGCACGGGTGCCCCTCAGAGTAAAAAAGTCTCCCCCAGGAAAACCCTTGTATAAAAACCGAAGGGGGTCACTCACCTACCTACCGGTAGCGAGGGATAGAAAATGATCGCGAAGCGTTCACACGTGGAACATTCATGAAATTTATAATACACCATTATCCTAAGAAATAAATTATTTTATAAAACTTATTTTTTTCTGGATTCAGAGATTGTTATAATTACTAATTTTTATTACTCAGTATTTAATCATTTGAGTGTTTGCTAGTTCGTGTCAACACAAAATTATTGAGATAATTTTTATAGAAAATATGCATATATTTAAATTGGGTTGTTGTTTAATTGATATTTTATCTTATAATTAATTGGTGGATTCTTTGACAGAATAATACAATAAAATAAGACAGTTTTACAATATGTACCTAACAATAACTAATCTTATATTATTAATTAATTACATAAAAATGTAATTAATTACATAAAAAATTTATAAAAGGGATTAGATTCGAGACGATATAAGAATTTGATTTGAAACGAATTTTTTTATTTTATTACTATCCACAAGGAATCAATTAATCTGAAAATAATAAGTCACAGAATGACAAGCTAATGGTAGTTTCTAGACGTCCCTATGACGCAGAGGCACAAAACACTATCCCGAAGAGATCGTGCCCTAGCTTTTTTTTATTCTCACGTTGCCTAACTCCACCCCTCCTTGCCCCGGACATTACCACTGGGTGGTTTTGAAACCCCACAGTGCCCGTAATCAAACACTCGTTATTCCTGTCCATCCAGGATTACGGGGTTTCTAGGATTTTTTCTCCAGGAAAAGTCCCGAATCCATGTGTATCACAACGGGATTACACGGCTGCCGCCCCGGGAGATGACCAACCGTTATAATCTTCTAGAAAAAAAAGTAACGGCCACCTAAGTTGCGTTCTGTGCCTTTGCGTAGCATCGAAAGCAGGACTCTATGATAAAATCTCCATTAATGTTAAATCACAAAGATTTTATGCTCATTTTACTATTCGCTATATGTCAAATATATGCGACGAAGAAGTCTTACAAAATTCTAGGGTGGGAATAGAAAAACTACATTTCCATCTATTGTTATTTTCTTTTCTTTTTATTTTAAAATAGAATATTGTTGCTGATTTAGATACACGATGCGCGGTGATTTATAACTGGAATGAGAAGAAGAAAACGATAAGCGATACGAGATCGATGCTTACGAGCTGTTCGACGAAACGTTTTCCGAACCCCTCGAAAGGGAACGATCGGTTGGCGAAACATCCGTTCGTGAAACGGGACATGATCACGTATGTGCGGAAGCGGCCGATCGGTTTCGGGGTACTTTTTTGCGAAAATAACGGCGTTCCGTCGAAGAGAGGGAGTGTGAAAAAATGGGAAACATCTGTCGGTCCTCGATGTCTATCGAACGGATCGACTAGTTCTCTGCGCACCAAGATAGAGTGTTCTCAACGCGCGACCCTCATAATGATTGGCTTC